>NC_086060.1:3035303-3338333 GCF_947568885.1 Cydia strobilella
GCGACCCACACTACGCTGAATGGAGGCAGCTAAGCAAGTATCTGAACAAAATAGGGACAGCTAAAAGTGTTATCTCTTGGAAACGGGTTAGTTACTTTTTTAACTATAAATATTATATTTAGTAGACCACATGACCTACCATCTCGCTCTAGCCACGTCCAAGTTCATGAAAGCGATCGACGGTGACCCACACAGCCCACAATACGCTGAATAGCGGCAGCTCAGCAAGTATCTGAACAAAATAGGGACAGCTAAAGTACTATCTCTTGGAAACGGGTTAGTTACCTCCTTTATTATAAATATTATAGGTATTTAGTAAAGTACATGACCACCTACCCCGTTCTAGCCACTTCCAAGTTCATACAGGCGATCGACGGCGACCCGCACTACGCTGAATGGTGGCAGCTCAGATACATAGATGCTGATGCGTTTATCTGACATGGCTATTACGTGTTAATGGCTACTCCGTTAGGTTACAACCTCTAAATAAATAAATTATTTGACTTTGATGCAATGCAATGCTAATATATTGGTTTTTGAATGTATCGTTATTTCCAGACGTGGCGAGACTTCAAAGTAAGCGTTCTAAAGAAAAAATGGTTTAACGAAACGCTTTTCGGATTAGACCGGAAAGTCCTAGAAATTTGTAAAAAGGATCCCATCGAGTTAAACATTGAAACGGTAAATACCTAGAGTTAGACCAAGATAAGTCTGCAACGATTTTGATAGCACAGGCCCAGGCAGTGTAAGTGTTATTTTAAACGTCAAACTGCTATGAAATTATGACGTACAAGTAACACTTGCACTGCGTATGCTATCAAAATCGTTGCAGACTTATCTTGGTCTTACTCAATCAATTATTTTAATTATAATTTTAAGAGAATCTGCATTTTCTTATGTCAGTAAGAAAAAACTATAAATAGGGTATTTGGCTACTAGAATCGTTTCTTTTTTCGAACTGTCAAAACGATTTTGCTACGATGGAATTTATATGAAACACTAGCGTGTGACGTCACAATCAAATTACCTACACTTTATAGTTTTATACGAGAAGATAGAAATTGTGTCTAAAAAAACATGCTGTCTACGGTTCTCTATTAATCTTCTGGTGCTTTATTTCACGTATGGTGTAAAATAATTTATTTTCAATACAGTCAAATACCCTATTACATTTGTGCAAAAAATGTGGTTAGATATTATTTGGGTGGAACAATTATTTGTTGTTATTTCCGTCAGCCAGGCGACAACAGAGCATAGTTAAAGGCCTAAACTACCATTATAATATGTTTCGCTGTTTTTAATACTACCATAATACCATTTAAAAAGTGACCCAGGTGACCGTGGTGACATGGCAATGAGTGACAAGAAAAAGTTAATTTATTAAAACCAAAAACATAAAAACATTAGAATTAGAAAAAGTTGATTGGCCCATTTATTTTAGCAAGTATATTTCTTTGCTATATAGCCTAGCTAAACTGCTTGAGGGCTGTAACATAATTATTAGTTTCAATATTAACATTCTAAGGTCCATGGACCGTGGAGCCATAGTATTAATAGGGAATATTATGCGAAACTCTGCGTAGGGGGCGTTATCTAACCTCTCTATCACTTGCATATTCGAGCGATAAAGAGGCAGATAACTAAATTGCGATTTTCGCGTTTCCCGGTAGGCCTGTGAAAACTTGTCAAAAAACAGTAAGGCACAGTATGTATAAGTTGCTCTGTGGTTTACGATAGGTGCTACTGCTGCACTCTGGCGGCAGAACATTGCAGTAATACCCCCAATTACTTCAATGTAATTGAAATCATTTCCAATTGTAACAGAGCTGCTTTTATTTTGTTTAAATCATTTTTAAAACAATTCGAATTCAACCATATTCTCTAGCTCAGCGGTTCACAAACTTTTAGGTGATATTTAGCGGTTCTCAAACTTTTTAGGTGATATTTAGCGGTTCTCAAACTTTTTAGGTGATATGATACGGAGCCCTAAATAAAATAAAAATCGTTCATCACTGTTGACCAGACATACATATAGAGCTGGTTTTTTTCTTATTATTACAAGTGTTCTCGCGTAGCCCCAACAGAGGCTTTGCGGAGCCCTAGAGCTCCGCGGTCTGCGCGAGCTGCGAGCTCCTGATGAAGGTCGTGGGAATTCGGTGGATGCGAGCGGCACAGGATCGGTCGGAGTGGCGAGCCTTGGGGGAGGCCTACGTCCAGCAGTGGACGTCTATCGGCTGACATGATGATGATGATGATGAGAGCTCCGCGGAGCACACTTTAAGAATGGCTGCGTCTAGCTAGACTATTGATTACAAATCTAACCGTATTTTTATCCTTCCAATTTTACTTGTTGTAGGAGAAAGAATTCGACTCGCTACCAGATCCAACCGACGGTATGCCTGTCCTTTACTTACTATCTCCAAAACACACGAAGCCCGACATAATATTATGTGACCCGTCTCATGACGACCCTGCCAACCAAGAGTCTGAAAATAACCCTAAACAAGGCCAAAAGTCTCCTGAGCATGTAGAAATGTCCCCTGGGGAACGAAGCCGTGAAATGTCTCCTGACCAACGAAGTACACAGTCTTCTGTACATTCCGATCGTGGTTTACCGGTGCAAAATGAAAATGAAAATAGGCAAGACAGTTCGTATAAGAAAAATAGAAGAGTGTAAGTATGTTTATTTCTCAACTATAGTGACTGAATTATATTCGTGATATTGACAAGGAAATAAACCGTGTACAGTGCGACATAAAATAGTAGAAATTAAATGAGGGCGCCACTTTCTTCGTTACTGTCAAATGTTTGACGTACAATGCTTAAACATGGCAACGGTTTTGTATGGAAAATTTTTAGTTCCATTTTATTTAATTTCTACTCTTTCGTGTCGCACTATAATGTGCAAAATAATGTATTCAAAAATATGAGAGCTCAAGTAGTTAATTTTTAAATTAATTTTTAACAAGCAGAATCGTCTGCGAACGATACTATTAAGCTTCCAGAGGCAGTGAGTTCAAGTCTCACCCAAGGCAGTAATTTTTCCACTTTTAAATTTATTTCAAGTAGTTGTGTCCTTGTGTCTGTAGGTCGCCATATTTTTATGGTAACAGAATCTAACGTTAGCGCTTGACAACCTAATTACCGCACAGTGCAAAGGACCGCACAGTGCAAAGGACCGCACAGTGCAAAGGACCGCACAGTACAAAGGACCGCACAGTGCAAAGGACCGCACAGTGCAAAGGGCCGCACAGCGCCATATTGTTAGTCTATTCTGTTTGGGCCCAGTGAAACAGTATATTTAAGTGTAGTAATTTTGTTTTAAATGTTTTGACTTTATGTAGAAAATAGTTGGTAATTTGAGGCTTAAGTAGTTTTCCTTTAAGGTAATTGGACTTTATAATTGTTTTTTTTTTTCAGTCGTTGCACCCAAACTCAAATAAACGCCCTCGTCCGCTACATGGAGCGCCGCCCCTCCCTAGCGCGAGCAAGATGTCTGTACATGAACACCGAGCATGACCCGCACCACGATGAATGGCGGCGGTTATCTAGATATTTGAACAATGCTGATACAAGTGTGGCCGCTAAGAGCGTTACCAGATGGAAGTGTGTAAGTATCCATCCATCTACATACAATAAACGCCCTCGTCCACTACTACACTTACCGGGATTCGAACCCAGGACCATCGGCTTCGCAGGCAGGGCTTCACTAGGCCAGACCGGTTGTTAACCGCAGTGTGCAAAATTGCATTTTATCCCCTAAGTGCAAAATAATTGAATTTGTTGCAGATTTTGAATTCTATTTTCCCGTTATCTGGTCTGGTACAATGGACGTTGGAATAAATTATGATTCTAAATGGTTATATTATACTGTATCATCATCATCATCATCATCAGGTCAGCCGATAGACGTCCACTGCTGGACATAGGCCTCCCCCAAGGCTCGCCACTCCGACCGATCCTGTGCCGCTCGCATCCATCGAATTCCCGCGACCTGTATACTGTACTGTGTGATACTGTATACTGTATATTAATTTTTATGTGATTTCTTAAATGTTATTTTCTTATTTTATCTTAATTTCAGACATGGCGGACGTTAGTAATAAACGCGCGCAGACAAGATCGCAAGAGAAGCCCGTGGAATGATAGGGTTTCTAGTAAAATACTACAAATACTAAACGAAAACGATCCTGACGCCAACGAGAAAAATGTAAGGGCCGCCCCACACTAGCGTCTTTTGAGCGTCAGCACAGATTATATAATAGTTCTTACGAACAGATACTTAATCTCAAAGAAAACGCAAATACCTACCGTTTTGATACCTACACAAAAATACAATGGAGTGACCTTCAACGCGCCGCTCCCCGCACCGCGCGCGCCGACACATCGCTAGGGTTGCCGACGCTTCTTCAAATACTTAGGCGTCTTAGGTAGATATCTAACTATTAAGGGTCAGTTGCACCAACCACAATTAACAGGCTGATCAACGCCAAGCAGCAGAAAACTATGAAGCTTCCCATACAATAAAATTTAGCGAACGCTGAAACGGTGACAGACGATTTGGTGCAACCCGACCTAAATGTGTCTTAACATTACCTACATCTTTAAAACAATTTAATAGTACTACGTAGCTTGTAACTATCGTAAAAATAATAGCAGTAGGTGTAAATACCTATATTTAGAATGTCTGCTTACTTTTCCTCATCTGTCGAAAGAGGAAAAAATGATATTTTTTATTTGTTTTGTTGTTTCTGCATCCCCACACTACAAGCTGTGTTATTTGTTCGTAACGAAAACATTTCTTTGGCATAGCGCGCGGTGACGTGCGCGGGTGTGCGCGTGTGACAACCAACTAGCTGGCTTACCTATGTACCGCCGGCGGGAAGCGAGTCGTAGGTATAAATCCGAGCTCGCGCGGAGATTTCCATAGGCCTGCCATAGCAGTAAAATTTTAATATAAAATAGCTAGTGATATAACCGAGGGAGATGAATTTTTTAGAGTTATTGAGATAAAAGGTAAAAACCCCGCGCGTGGGCCATATCTTTCGTCGCAATATTACGTCGTCGTACGTTACGTAGTATTGCTTTTCATTACGTGACTTCACCCCTTGTTAATAGTAGTTTGTGCAACTGATACATAATGAGAGGCCTTAAAACACAAGTGTGGTTTTATGAAACGAGTGTCAGCGAGTTTCATAATAGAATCACACGAGTGTTTTAAGGCCTAGTTCTGTACAGTTGCATACACTACTTTATCTACACACATATCATAAGTACTCTAAGATGGGTTCAGAAGCCGTAGAGAAATGACCTGCATTGCTACTAGTGCTACCTGTAAAATATCTAAAGACTAGATATTAAAATAATGCAATAAAAATAAATTTGACTGAATTGACGTTTCGTTTCGATAACTGTTTTAATATCTATGGATACTAGAATAGGGACCCACTTGACTTCCGACTGCTGTTCCAAATTTAAACTCATAACCTTACAAAAATCTATAACGTAATAACATTAAAGTACAGATTTTACCTACTACCACAGATAAGAAAGTTCTCATAGTAAAATTGGTTGTAATAATGCTGGTCATTTCCTACGGTTTCTGAACGCATTTTAGGGCACTAACGATATGTGCGTCGATAAAGTCTATTACATGGAGACATTACTTTGGTTTATAGGTAGAAGAGCATGTCACACAATCAAACGAGGATTACGTATATACACCATTACTATCGGAAAGTGTAATGCCTGATCCCCTTAAATGTGAACCCAGTGAGGACGTTGAACGCAACCGAGAAGAAAATGCTGAACTTCCTAAACGATGTCATAATAGAAGGCAAGTTTTAATTGTTTTATTATTGTCTTATCCGAAGATAGATATAACTCCGTAATAGATGCATACAGTCTAAGGAAAAAACGTGCCTCGAAAATCAAGAAAATTTGATTCTCGATCAGAGGGCGCTACTAGCTTTGGCCTACTGTCGTATAGATGGCGTTGACGGTTTCGTTTGTTATTTAACAATTTTAACGCATATAAGTGAAAAAACATGGGTCAAAATCATAATAATAATTAATGCAAATAAAAAAATCATCCATATTTAAATACATTTTATCGTATTTTTATAAATCTTCATTTTTAGTTTTAAAGTGTGTTTGGCAGTGAATTTACTGGGGTTACAAAATTTACTATGACAGTACCGCTCTAGTATAAGTTACTCTATGATAGTAACGAAAGGACGCTGACCACGAGAAATTTCGTACAATGACCCGCCGACCTATCTCTATCGCACGTACGTAATTATATTGCTACGCGTCCCGTCCATGATATTATACCGGCTGTGCGAGTAGGACAGTAATATATATAGAGATAGGGCTTGGTGCGTTTATGTACGAAATTCTTCGTCGTCCTTTAGAAATTATGGGAACTAGGTAAATACTTATGTTCAAACACTGTTATAAATGTGTTATTCATCATGGGATTCATGGGCGTATTCAACATATAGGAATTGGAAGACGTTTAAGTATACATTTCAAAATAAAAATATGTATTGTAAGGCAAAGGTGGGGACGGGTGGCAAAGATAGTTTTTTTTTACATTTGACCTGTTTTTACACAGCTCTTTTTATTGTGAATTCAAAGTTTTTCAATTTCTTTGTAAAATTATTATTTTAATATTGTCTTCGGTTACCGCGATAGTTACTCATGATATAAAACTATGAAATCGGATTATATCGCGTATATTAAATTAATGATTTATGAGCATGATTTGATTTATGATTTAATATTTTGTTTGGGCGAAGTTGGGCACCAACGGTGAAATTAAGGTTTCCTGCGGTAGATAATTTTGCCGACCCATATTTCGAATGAAATGTCACAAATAACTATTATTTCAGACGCAGCTCCAACCTTCAAATAAGCGCGCTAGCTGACTTCATGATATCCCATCCTAAAGTTGCCACTAGGCACCCAAAAGAGAATACACCCGCCTGGGTCAAAATCACCCGCCATCTCAACAGTATAGGGCCCGCTCGAAGTATGAAGGCGTGGCGTCAAGTAAGTTTCATGATATCCCATCCGTAACTTGCCACTAGGCACCCAAGCGAGGATATACCCACCTGGGTCTAAATCATCCGTCATCTCAACAGTATAGGCCCCGCTAGGAGTACCTATCAAGGTGTGGTGTGAAGTAAGTTACATAATATCCCATCCTCAACTTGCTACTAGGCACCCAAGCGAGAATATACCCGCCTGGGTCTAAATCACCCGTCATCTCAACAGTATAGGCCCCGCTAGGAGTATCAAGGCGTGGTGTGAAGTAAGTTTCATGATATCCCATCCTCAACGTGCCACTAGGCACCCAAGCGAGGATATACCCACCTGGGTCTAAATCACCCGTCATCTCAACAGTATAGGCCCCGCTAGGAGTATCAAGGCGTGGTGTGAAGTAAGTTTCATGATATCCCATCCTCAACGTGCCACTAGGCACCCAAGCGAGGATATACCCACCTGGGTCTAAATCACCCGTCATCTCAACAGTATAGGCCCCGCTAGGAGTATGAAGGCGTGGTCTTAAGTAAGTTTCATGATAACCCATCGTGAACTTGCCTCAAACGCCTAACCATTTTTGACCACCACACTCATCATATGAAGATTATATTAACCTTTTCAACGCCGTGTCAAACTCAAAAGCTGTCATTCGGACGCTACGTCACCGAACAGAAATTGAACTTTATGCACATGCGCGTAGGTCTATGTTGCTCTGTGGTCTTTGACCGATTAATCCGTCTTTGGCGTTGGACCTGCGGTGCCGACATATCCGTCATTGGCGTCCAAAAGGTTGACATAATAAGTTATTGTATTACAGACATGGAAAGACCTCAAAAACCGTGTATGCTCGAGGGCATATTCAAAGGGTTCCAGCAGCAGTTTACAAGGCCGTAAAGAGAGGCAGCTGCGGAAACTCCTCGGGATGACCTCGCACAGGGACCCGCCGGAAACAGACAGACCCCCATCTGAAACGGACGGCGAAACTGTAAGTGATATATTAGGTTAAGATGCATAATATCCCACTTGCTAAATGCCGTAGGATGAGCCAGCAGAGTTTTTGAAAAACCGTAGCGCTTTTTAGGGTTCCGTACCCAAAGGGTAAAAACGGGACCCTATTACTAAGACTCCGCTGTCCGTCTGTCACCAGGCTGTATCTCATGAACCGTGATAGCTAGACAGTTAAAATTTTCACAGATGATGTATTTCTGTTGCCGCTATAACAACAAAAACTAAAAACAGAATAATATTAATATTTAAATGGGGCTCCCATACAACAAACGTGATTTTTTTTGCTGTTTTTTTTCCGTAATGGTACGGAACCCTTCGTGCGCGAGTCCGACTCGCACTTGGCCGGTTTTTTAGATCATTATACAGTTGCCAAAAATATGAATAGCAATCTTAAGGCCTTTCTTGGGTATAGTATAAATCTTCTCAAATGATTTTTACGCCTAAGTCCCTATACTCCGTTAAACAAAAGCCATTGTCTCTTTTTGCTAGCGGTCGGCCATTGTGCCTGAGCGCGTGCCACGCGCTCAGGCACAATGGCTCGCGCTCAGACGCAATGGCCGACCGCTCGCAGAAAAGAAACAATGGCTTTTATTAGATTAGACTTAGATTCTATGAACTTTATTTAAAAACTAATTTTACAGGTAGAAGAATACATCACGAGGCCTGAATCCGAAGTTGCAGTAGCCCCGCGTGCCCCATCGCCCCGCACCGTCCTATATAACCTCGCTGAGATCCTCGCCCGAAATAACCCCATGAACGAGAACAATATGGAAACAAATAATAAGAAATCTACACCCGAAACTAGTGTCTCTAATGAGACGAATGATATTTTGCGGGTAAGTTGTCTTTTTCTGGCAGTGTTCACATTGAACTATTTTTTATGAAGCAGAAACGTCTGCGTGCGTTTTTCCATTTTTCCTGTAATTTCAAAATGTTCACATTAGCCCCGCGTGCCTATTAGCCTCCAACAGTTCTTTTATAACCTTGTTCGAAATCACCTCAGGATGGAGAACAATAGGGAAACGGACAAAAAGACTACAACTTTTGTTGGCTACCATTTTAAAATTTTCTATTAATTGTCATTTCACGCATAAAGGATCAGCGGACGCACTTGTGTGACTTTCTATACAAAGAATACTAAAATCCGTTGAGTGCGATGCGTGCGGATCAGCGGACGCACTTGTGTGACTTTCTATACAAAGAATACTAAAATCCGTTGCGTCCGATGCGTGCGGATCAGTGGACGCACTTGTGTGACTTTCTATACAAAGAATACTAAAATCCGTTGAGTGTGATGCGTGCGGATCAGCGGACGCACTTGTGTGACTTTCTATACAAAGAATACTAAAATCCGTTGCGTCCGATGCGTGCGGATCAGTGGACGCACTTGTGTGACTTTCTATACAAAGAATACTAAAATCCGTTGAGTGCGATGCGTGCGGATCAGCGGACGCACTTGTGTGACTTTCTATACAAAGAATACTAAAATCCGTTGAGTGCGATGCGTGCGGATCAGCGGACGCACTTGTGTGACTTTCTATACAAAAAATACTAAAATCCGTTGCGTCCGATGCGTGCGGATCAGTGGACGCACTTGTGTGACTTTCTATACAAAGAATACTAAAATCCGTTGAGTGTGATGCGTGCGGATCAGCGGACGCACTTGTGTGACTTTCTATACAAATAATACTAAAATCCGTTGCGTCCGATGCGTGCGGATCAGTGGACGCACTTGTGTGACTTTCTATACAAAGAATACTAAAATCCGTTGAGTGCGATGCGTGCGGATCAGCGGACGCACTTGTGTGACTTTCTATACAAAGAATATTAAAATCCGTTGCGTCCGATGCGTGCGGATCAGTGGACGCACTTGTGTGACTTTCTAAACAAAGAATACTAAAATCCGTTGCGTGCGATGCGGCCCTGTGGCCGTCTACCTTTAACCTGTATTTCGTCGACAACCTAACTCTGGCAAGTTGACAACGGAAGGTTTCACATATGAAGCGTTGCATGATAATTATCACCTACCACTCAGGATAAGCTCATAAAGTCTTCTTTCTATATTTTCGATTTTCTTTTTTTCTTCTTTTTTTTCTTTTTGCTTTTTTTTTTGTATCTTTTGATGTAAGGGATCATCCATTAATCCATTTAGAATATAACGTTTAGGGGGAGATAGGGGTTCAAGAAAATGTGACATGTTGTGACTTGTGACAAGGGGGAGGGGGAGTCACAAACTTTGTGACATCACTTTTTCAGTAACCGATTTTTGTTTGTTGTTGTATAATTAAATAACGAGTTTTTGGAACGATAATCGTTTTTATTTGTTTAATTTTCTTTCCTAATCGATTTCGTGTTATAAAATTACTAATATTTCTTTTATCAGAAATATTTTGAAAAAATATTAATAATACTTACCAAATTTCGTCTAAAACAAAATTGCCAAAAATGTGACGTCACACCAGGGAGAGGGGTTTGCCAAATGTGACCAAGTGTGACAAGGAGGGGGGGGGGTCAAAATACCTAGAAATTTGTGTGACGTAATTAATGGATGACCTCTATGACTGTTTGTTGCCATAGTAAAACTCTGCATGCCATTTGCAATGATAAAGTTTGGAATGTCACCATTAATTTCAAATTTCTATGAAAATATGACGATTAAAATAATGACACCTCAGTTTGTTTCATTCAGGTCGGTAATATAGGTCGTCCTAGGCGGACTCTTAACAACATTTATACTGACTAGAATACCGTAAGTCATTTTGAATCTTATTCCACAGGAATTGGTGCTAGAATTGAAACGTAGCAACGAGTTGAAAGTTGAACAAAATTGTCATCTGAAGGACATTTTACACCATCTAAAGTAAGTATTATAAACATAAGAGCAGTGCAATATGTGGTATTTTCTATAAAAAGGGAGGAAAAGATGCTCCGATATAAATACAATGCCGCGCGACGCTGTGCGGCGTAAGCGCCATCGACAATAAGGTCCCTTTTCATAGAAAATGCCCCATATTGCAATTTAGATTTCTTTTATAAACCCGTCACGTGTGAGTTGTATTCAAACTATGATTACTTATAAACTGAAATAAATGTCATATACTAAGAAAAAGTGACCCTCCAGGCACCGAACCAGCACCAGCACCAGGCACCTGCCGCGATAGCAGAGGACGCTGGTTCGATTCCAGCCTGGGGCACTGGAGGTGTTGGTCACTTTTTCTTAGTATATGACATTTATTTCAGTTTATATAATTTATATAGTAGTGTTTCTACTTAAAATAAAAACAAATTAAAGTATTTTCTGTAAATAATTTAATTTGTTCTAATACTTCTAACAGCTATGATTACTTGTCCTGATATGCGACACGTAATTTAAAAAAATGCATTTTCAGGCCCCCAACATGCGCGCACGCAAGCCAAAACTCGGATATTCCGACGCCAATAGATGTCAACCAAACAGATACTATTGACGTACTGGACGTTCAGAAACAGGAAGAGGATACTCTAGATCATGTTACTGAAGATCAGTGTAATGAAGTAGCTAATGATGAGGTAAGTTCCCTACTAATACGGTGACTGCTATAAGTATTGGCCACTACCAAAGAGGATATAATAGGATAGAGCGGTACTGTCATAGTAAATTTTGTAACCAGAGTCAATTCACTGCCATCTATCGACACACGATTAAAACTAAAAATTAATATGTATAAAAATACGATAAAATGTATTTATATATGGATAAATGATTTCTTTATTTGCATTAATTATTTTTATATGATTTTGACCCATTTACTTTCACTGATATGCGTTCAAATTGTTAAATAACAAACGAAATCTTCAACGCCATCTATCCGAGAGTAGGCCGAAGGTAGTGGCGCCATCTGATCGAGAATCAAATTTTCGAGGCACGTTTTTTCCTTAGACTGTATCCATCTATTACGGAGTTATATCTATCTTTGGCCGTAGTGGCAAAGAAACATTGATTGAGATGCGTAAAATCTAGTACAATTTCGTGCTTCGAATTTGACAGGTAAACGAGATGTAAATGAAATGAAATGAAAATATGTCGTGATCATATTCGATGCACGAACTTGTCTTAGATTTTACGCATCTCACTCAATCAATGTATCTTCCTGCTTCTACAACTCCATACATTTTGCGGTAACTCTGACTGTCAAAAGTTGACGTTTGACAATTCAGTGACCGCAAAACAATTGACGCAATACAGCGCCATCTATTTTGGATGTCAAACTAAGGGGCACGTATTTTTCTTAGACTAGGTCTGTTACAATCAATTCTTTTTGGCCACTACATAGTAATTGGCCACTCTTAACAATAAGGCTTCAATGAGCCATACGATTGAGAAAGGAGAATGAGGATGAGAATGACAAACACGGACACGGACACGAAGAACATGAACAGAACATATAGTGGGAGATCTTAGGTCCACCACCTTGCATTTTTGAGACAAAGCAAACCGCTTGGAACAGGTGTTCCTGGGGGTGATCTGAGCTGATTTAGCCCGGTTGCCACGAGGTTCCCCCCAGTAGGTGGGCAGGGGAGGGGGGGGAAAGTGGCTCCGGCGCGCCTCACTCTAAGCTTTATATCTGCATACATCTAGCAAATATATCAAGTTTGGTGTCTTTTTCGTATAATTCGAGGATGAAGAATTCATTTCTGTGACTAAATTTTCACTCACCCATACAAAAAATACGAGAAAATCAAATTTCAAAAATTTTCTTTACACTTTTTTTTTCGAAAATCCTCTACAAAATTAAAACTATGGCGATTTGCTCTAGAAAAAAAATACCTATGAATAGCCCAGTTATCCTTCTATATAAAATAGTAAACTTGTCAAACATTTTTCTTTTATAACTCTGTTAAAAAAAATGTTTTGTGTCGCACGGCGTACCCGCGTTGTAAGAGCGGTATGCAGCTTTTAGGATTTTTAAGTATGTTTAGATGATTTTTGATGAGTTTTTATTCTTCTGTTCGTAGACTACATTAATAAATTACTTCTGGACGTGATATATATACAAATATATAAATAAAGACTTTGGGAAAACTTTACTATTAACTAGCTTTTGCCCGCGACTTCGTGTGCGTGGAGTTAGTATTTGGGTAGCTTATTTTTTATCCAATATGCTTTTTATCGATTTCCCATACAAACTTCCACCTCCCTTTTCACCCCCTTAAAGGATAATTTCTGATATAAAAACCACCTTGTGTCCTTCCCCGGGACTCAAACTATCTCTATATCAAATTTCAACTAAATCGGTCCAGCGGTTTAAGCCTGAAGAGGTAACAGACAGACAGACAGACACACTTTCGCATATATAATACTAGCTTTTGCCCGCGACTTTTATCCAATCTCCTTTTTATTGATTCCCCATATAAACTTCCACCCCCCTTTTCACCCCCTTAAGGGGTGAATTCTGAGATAAAAACTATCCTATGACCTTCCCCGAGACTCAAACTATCTCTACACTGAATTTCAAGTAAATCGGTTCAGCGGTTTAAGCGTGAAGAGGTAACAAACAGACAGAAAGACACACTTTCGCATTTAAAATATTAGTATGGATTAGTATGGGTGTGATAAAATTAACATAGTTAGATGTTTGACAAAAAATGCGGGTTGAAATAAGATATATATTGTTCGCAATTGCCACTACATGCACATAATCACATAAATATGTCAGTGCATTTTAGTTTTTTTTAACGCAGTTGCACCTCCCTGCGCATTTTGTTTTGCAGCGGCAACGAATAAGCTCTAAACAAGCAGCAGCCGCCGCAGGTAGGCTTGTCCATATGGGCTCCCAATGTTCCAACCTGTTGCTGAGCGGCTATAATATGTCCCCAAACATAGCCTCCTTGGTAAACTGCACGGAGAATAATGTTTACGTAGCGCATCTTCCGTTGGAGGCAGATTCTCTAACTGGAGATTTCTTCGGCACTCATTTACACTCGTACTTGTACCTGATCTGAAATCAATAACAAAATGCATAGTGTTAAAATAAGTCTAGGGTTGCAACCTCGTAATTGAAATCTGTTCAGACTTAATATTGTAAGACTTACTTGTCATATAAGACAATAACAATTTTTCCAATATTGGCAACGCCTGCTCAATATTGCCTTGTTTGCCAAATTTAAATCCCTTCGTTACAGCAGGATATGCGCTCCAAGCTTGAAATACGCTTTTTGTCGCCTTTCCACACAAAAAAGAAATAGTGTCACAACCTGAAAAGGCGTGGAAGAATGGCAAGACTTCTGTCCTTTCTGGTCCTGTGAAATAAATTATACATCTATGCGTTACAAATAAAATCATATATTTAAAGGAAGTTTGCAGCACGTGACCAGTTGCCCTCGTACAGGAAGCAGACACGCGCATGATGGTCCATTATGTGGCTGATGCTGTAGCCCCAGGTCACACAAAAATTATGCTACGCACAGTGGATACTGATTTTGTTGTTCTCGCAGTTGCATGTATATCACAATTGCCGGAGCTCCAGGAGTTATGGGTACATATTGGCACAGGAAAGAATGACCAGTTCCTCTCGTGCCATGCTATTGCATCTTCATTAGGTAACTTTTGTAGTTCCTCCATTAATTGTAAATAAAATAAATATGTCACCGCAGTACGAGACAGGTCATCTGGGCAATTGGTCACGTGCTGCAAACTTTCTTTAAACATATGATTTTATTTGTAACGCATAGATATATAATTTATTTCACAGGACCAGAAAGTACAGTAGTCTTAGCATTCTTCCACGCCTTTTCAGGTTGCGACACTGTTTCTTTTTTGTGTGGAAAGGTGAAAAAAAGCGTATTTCAAGCTTGGAGGGCATATCCTGCTGGACCTGCTGTAACAGAGGGATTTAAATACGACAAACAAGGCAATACTGAGCAGGCGTTGCCAAATTTGCAAATATTGGAAAAATTTGTTATGGTCTTGTATCACAAGTAAGAGTCTTACATTTTTAAGTCTGGACAGATTTGAATTACGAGGTGTGAATTGATCCCTAGACAGTATTTTAACACTATGCATTTTGTTACTGATTTCAGATCAGGTAAATGAGTGTCGAAGAGTACTTTATACAATAAGAAATCTCCAGTTAGAGCAGGGTTTCTTAAAGTGGGGTCCACGGACCCCTTAGGGGTTCGTAGCATGTTTATCAGGGGTCCGCAGTAAGTCAAATACCTACTGTAAACATACTTATTAGGAAATTTTGTAATAAACTTGACGAAACCTAAGTGTAATGAAACTTATAAAAATAAATTTTAAAATATAAATAAGGGTTTTTATTATTTTTCTAAAATATATTTTAACCGGGGTCCGTGGAATTGTTTAAATTGTGAAAATGGTCCGTGATAGCAAAAAGTTTAAGAAACCCTGAGTTAGAGAATCTGCCTCCAACAGAAGATGCCCTACGTAAACATATTCTCCGTGCAGTTTACCAAGGAGGAGTTTGGGGAGTAGGTTTGGGGACAGATTATATCCTCTCAGCAACAGCTACCATGCCCTGCTGACTGGGGCTGGTCCAAACAAAATGGTTATTGGGAGCCCATATGGACAAGCCGACCTGCGGCGGCTGCTGCTTGTTTGGAGATTATTCGTTGCCGCTGCAAAACAAATGAGCAAGGAGGTGCAACTGCGTTAAAAAAACTAAAATGTACGGACCTATGTGCATGTAGTGGCAATTGCGAACAATAGATATCTAATTTTAACCCGCATTTTTGTCAAACATCTAACTATGCTAATTTTATCACATTTATAATAACTACTGGCAAATTTATAAAATGTAGGCGCGAAGGGATATCGTCCCATATAAAATTTGAATTTCGCGCCTTTTTCTGCTGACATGATTTGCTTGACCAACTATATATCACATCCAGAAGTAATTTATTAATGTAATCTACAACCAGAAGAATAACAACTTGTTAGAAATCATCTAAACATAATTAAAAATCCTAAAAGCTGCATACCGCTCTTACAACGCGGGTACGCCGTGCGACACAAAACATTTTTTTTAACAGAGTTATAAAAGAAAAATGTTTAACAAGTTTACTATTTTATATAGAAGGATAACTGGGCTATTTACAGGTATTTTTTTTCTAGAGCAAATCGCCATAGTTTTAATTTTGTAGAGGATTTTCGAAAAAAAAAGTGTAAAGAAAATTTTTGAATTTTCAATTTCTCGTATTTTTTGTATGGGTGAGTGAAAATTTAATCACAGAAATGAATTCTTCATCCTCGAATTATACGAAAAAGACACCAAACTTGATATATTTGCTAGATATATGCAGATATAAAGCTTAAGAGTGGGGCGCGCCGGAGGCACTTTCCCCCCCCTCCCCTGCCCACCTGCTGGGGGGAACCTCGTGGCAACCGGGCTAAATCAGCTCAGATCACCCCCAGGAACACCTGTTCCAAGCGGTTTGCTTTGTCTCAAAAATGCAAGGTCCCCTTAGAAAACGGGATCTAAGATCTCTAGCTAATAACAGAACATAACAGAGCATAACATACGACATGGGATTCTTCAAGAAGCGGGTATTTAGGGTTCTCAAGGGTCGGCAATGCTTAAGTGGCTCCTGAGATGTCCGGCTCGTCTGCTCGTTTGCTGACTATCACATAAAAATAAAATATAACAGAACATAACAGAACACTCGTCTGCCAACAAACCACTGTGTGGTTTGGCAGAAGAAAATATGTATTTAGTTGTAAGTAAGATCTTTGAATAAACGTTTTTTTTTACATAACAGACCATAACATAACATAACAGAACATAACATAAATGAACATAAATGAACATAATTACGTTCCAACCGAGTGTTCCACGACACACCAATTTTTTTTAAATAAATTATTTAGTCTTAGGGTAATTTGAATAAATTTCCATTCACACAAACACACACTCACACCCAAACTTGAATAGCATGTTTAGATCTTTTAGTTTCGTTTCTGTATTCTTTAGCTTGTATTGTAGTAATTACTTTTAGTATTAAGCAATGTATCCAATAATGTGGAAATAGTTGTCAATCGCTCTCGCAGTCTTCCAAGATACAGGCTCAGCCTAGTTTGTAGTCTGATGGATATATTTATGCACATGTAAACAACCTTTATGATAATAAACTATTTGTATTTGTATAAAGACAATGTAATATGTACCTTCAAATAAAATTATTTTTTTCCTATTTTGTCAGGTGCCCGCAGAACGTGCGCCTGTCATCAGACCAGTAGCAATATCTTCGTTAACGTCGATCGATACACGTAAGTCATGTTCGCTGATTTTAAAGGCCTGTGCACACCGGATGCGTGTGGGTAGACGTACATATGCCCGTGCGCGTTGTAATATAAAGATTCTTATCGGAGACGGCACACCGCTTGCGTGGCGTGTGTTTTTGTTCCTATAAAGCTATAAAGCCAGGCATAGCAAGACTTTAAAGTTTTTCAATTGTGTATGGTCAATGTGGAGAAGACCGTCTATCTGGTAAGACCGTCTAGATGCTCTTTCGTCGGTTCTAACTCCTGCGTCCGTACACATGTCGGTAGACAAGAAGGAGCGAAAATCTTCTGTGTCTGAGCGAACTTCGTATAAAAACGTCCTGACCACTAGACCGCCCGGCCACACACTGTACTTAAAAAAAGCACAAATCAAAATATTTCATAAAAATAATTTGATTTGTTCCCTATCTAGTTGGATTAAAAACTGCAATATAAAATTAATTTGCAAATATCTTGCAGCTGGACAATTCAAGCGGGTGCAAGTGCAATCTATCGTGAACGCTGAACCTAAGACTATGGCCAGAAGGATCATCAGATTAAAGGTAACAACTTTAAGTCAACTTAGACCCTCAGCATACGGCGTCGTAAGAGAAGTGTAAGCGTATCGTAATACGCGCGTAGAACGAGAGCGCTACGAGCACGAACAAGTTCAAACAAGTCCGCATACGAAGCGTAGTCGTAGCGTAGCGTATGAGATTTCTGTCGTAATCACGGCAGTCGTAGATGATGGCGTAAAACACAAAGTGTAAAGAACTACTTATGCAAACAGTTTATTCGTAATTAATGTGAAAAACGATTACGCTTACGCGACGCTTCGTGCTCAGAACTCTACGACTCGTAACGCTTTTAGTTTTTTTACGATACAATTACGAGACGCTTACGCTTACGCAGCGTACCGGGCGGGCCCAAGGCGTTCGCGTTCGCAGCGAGATCGCCCACGTAGGACACTTCTATAGGTACTATCAAAGGATTGATTCACCCCGCGCCGCATAGCTTCACTTCCCGTTCGCGTGTTATTCGCCTACGTAAGACGCACCGTTACGCACCATGTGCTGAGGACCTTATAAGCAATAAATGACCACCCGTGCTAAATATCATCCTTTTGTATTTTTGCCTTAAGCAGAATTTTTATATCTGTAAATTGAATGCAGCTGAATCAGATGGCACTGTAAGGTTACGTATAGTATGCGGTATAAGTAGTTTATTTATTTTTGCATTAGAAAGAACTCCGCAGAAGTAAGCTTGTAATTATTTGTCACGCTAATCATGAAAGTCTTATACATACATAGGTCACTAGATAAGTTTTTCAATAGACAAATATGAAACAAAGAGGTGGCCTGTCACATATACTTTTTTAAACTATATTTCCATAGACAATGATTAGCCGGAAAACATTTACTTTCTTTTTAAATCTACTAATTAAAAATATCTAAATTTTGTGAAATGAAAATATTGTATAAAATATTCATAAATTCGTCCTTAGGCCACGCCGGTTTTCAAAATTAAAACTATTTTGTAATAAGTAAATTTAAAAAGAAAGTAAATGTTTTCCGGCAAAACATTGTCTATGGAAATATAGTTTAAAAAAGTATATGTGATAGTCCATACCACTTTGTATCATATTTGTCTATTGCAAAACTTATCTAGTGACCTATGTACCTAACGTAAATTGATACATTGTTATGTCATATACAAATGAAAGAGTGTAAGATCAATGTGGGTAAGATCATCTATCAGGTAAGACCGTCTACAGCAGGAGCGAAGCTCTTCCTTTCTGACAGTGTCTGAGCGAAGTACGTATACAAATACGAGTTATTACCCTACGACGATTGACGATCTTCCCAAAAAAAATTATATGGGTTGACATTAACCTTAGTCAATTTTGTGTATAATTATCAAAGTATTTTTAATTATGATATTATTCATTCAGGATGGGAGCGTGTTATTGATGCCAAGCAACATGAAAACTCAAGCGAAGCCTAACCAGGATAAAAATGGTGGTAAGCATGTCAAACTTTTTCTTAACTTAAATTAAAAACTAAGATCAAACTAGGATTCAAAATATGCTTAACTGGAGCATCCTGTCATTCTGCTTGACTTGACCTGTCAATGATACCCAGTATAGATATTATTATTTATAGTTCGTTTTTTTAAGCATTAGAAAAAATGTAAACGATCTTGACTTGGCTTTTTATTGAAAAACGCTTTCAAAAACAATAGTTTATATAACTTATGAAAGCAAAATAATGTAAAAAGGTCGTATATGATTTATAATTGTAACATATTTGCTGTGACTTATTTTTCAATAGTGATTTTTAATAAACAGGCACGTCAAGATCGCTTATCTTCATTCTAATGCAAAAAAAAGGAACTATAGTTATTATAACTTGCTCCTGTGTAAGGGCAATTACAACTATGGGGCAAATGCAACTATTCTAAAAATACAAGAAATTGAGACCTACAGTGCGTTTATTAATCTAATTTTCAAGTTAATTTATTCTCAATAAGTTATATTAGTTGTTTATATACTCTCTTTGAAATATACATGTGTGATAAGTGGCTAAACATCTGTAATGTTAATTAACCTTGTTCTAATGTATTTGTGTAGATGTATTTATCCGTTGGTGATCCTTAAATAAAAATAAATAAAAAATAAATAAAAAAATAATGCCATTAGATTTTACGTATCTTTAATTATTATATTTTATATTACAGATCAACTGTACGTGGTGTGTGCACGTAAACGAAGATGAAACGAGAGTATGAATAGTTTTAAATACACTCAAAACGTATTGTACGTATGTTTTAACTCTATGCTATCTATTTAATGTTATAGTTGTAACTTAAGGTAATCAAAGTATTGATAAATAAATAATTATATACGATATTGTACCTTGTTTCTTTAGTCTATCTTTAAGTGCTTACCCCTTTATTTTTTGGAGTGGGAAAAAACTTAGAATAAGTATAAATATACAGATTGTATTGATAGAATAACCCCTAGATTGAAAGTCGCACGCTCTTACCGCTAGGCCACCAGGGCTGCCAACACCGCATCGCAGCAGCAAAAGCAGCGGTTTTGCTGTTTATCTGTGTGTGATATCTATTTCAGTTTTTCAAATCTTGCAAGTTAAATTTGAACCCATTCCCAGTTTACGACAAAGCTGAAAATTTGTATAATACATAACTAGCGACCCGCCCGCTTCGCACGGGTAGTTGAACTAATTTACACAAAACCTTTACAAATTATACATACAAACCTTCCTCTTGAATCACTCTATCTATTAAAAAAATCGCATCAAAATCCGTTGCCTAGTTTTAAAGATCTAAGCATACAAACATAGAGACAGACATACATACAGAGCGGAAATCAACTTTGTTTTATACTATGTAGTGATCTAAATTGAGTGACAATGCGATGTTATGGTACCTTCGAGCTGATCTGATGATGAGGAAATGAGGTGGCCATGGGAACTGAGATAAATCAACGCAGGTACTTAACCCAATTAGCTCCATGCATGAATTTATTTTTGGATTCATAATTTATATCGTTGGAACACCGGAAATGATAAAAATACTTTTGTAAACCTTAACATTATTTTATTAAAAAATATTTAATGTTGAAAATTTTTAAGCGGTTGAAACGCTCATAATTTTTGGCGCGAATTCGACAGAGCGTGATGACGTCACACGTTGGGCGGCCCAACTGAATTTTGCTACTAATGACACTAATCTGTCGAACGCGTGACGTCACGTGGCGTTTCGAGCGTTTCGCTCACTAGCTTTTCGCGGGCAAATTTTTGTACTTTTTATTTATAATTTTAAGTGATTAAATGGTAATTTAAAAACGGAAATGCATTTGTAACATGATATAACGGTAACAAACATCCGAATAAAACATATTTCGTTCAAATATAAACTTCATGCATGAGGCCATGAGGCTAATTGTGATTGGGTTTATTAGAATTGTCTCGACGAGTACATATTAGTTGTCTGTTGAAAGAAAAGTACAGATCGCGATAAAAATTTGAATCAAAATTGAAATTTTTGACAAAAAACCTGTTATTTTAGGTTCGTTTCAACCCAGGTGTTACAATACCTACAGGGAAGTTAACCAAATTACTCTTCTACAAATAATACAGATGCTGGGCCGTCAACTGAACTTCCACTTGAACCGTATCGCAATCAAGATAAATAAGACACATGACACAATTCTGAATGCGATACAAGATCTGCACTCTTCAATCTGAATGTCAATGCAAACATTTATATAGATAAGAAGATAAGACTAATCTACAAATGTTTGTACAGTCGCAATCAGATATATCGGAACGGTTAAAGCGCTCACAAATATGTGAACACGCCTCTATTGTCAGGGCGTTAGAGTGCGTATTCAGATATTGTGAACAGCTTGGCCGCTCCGATATATCTGATGGCGACTGTACAGCTTTTGACTGACATATTGCAATCTGCGGGGCTCATAGACATGCGGGGCTAAGATGGACGACTGTCTATCATTTGTCACCATACCTGTCACGCTCTAACAAGTCCGTAAGTGCGAAAGTGACGCATGATATGACAAGTGACAAAAAAGCGACCATGATACCGGTGCTGATCCGGATCAAAAGAGTCTTCGAGTCTTATTCTGTCGACGACCTGTCTGGTCTAGTGGGTGTGAGGTAGTGACCATGAAGCCGATTTAATTCTCGAACAGATGGCGCCACCACGTTTTACCACCTTTGGCTTATTCTTGACTAGATGGCGTTGACGGTTTCGTTTCTTATTTAACAATTGTAATGCATATCAGTGAAAGAACATGGGTCAAAATAATATAAAAATAATGAATGCAAATATTGCCAATAAAAAAAAACATTTATCCATACATAGGTAAATACATTTTTTGATATTTTTATTTTTAATAGTATACCGATAGATGGCAATGAATTTACTGTGGCTATAAAATTTACTATGACCGTACCGCTCCATCCTATTATATACTCTTTGTACGTATAAATCTTTGGTTTTTCTCATGTAGGTACTTAATATTTTTGTAGTTATCTAAAAATGTAGGGGGGGTTAATACTATCTGAACTGCAGTCATCTTTTATCAAATGGATAACATAAAATAAGTAGTTTGTTTTTCACGTAGATTACTTAAGATTAATGAAAGTAGGTAGGTATGATGAATAGATCAATATAACTTTATTTGATTACAGTTACCGCATACAGGACGTTTCGGTCTGGATCGAGCTCGTGACCTATCAGAACTCTAGTCAGAAAAAAAAACAACTTAAATTCAAACGGCTCTGGTAAACTTTGGTAGCTTAGTTGATTAGCGAACAGGTTTTAAGTAGGTTGAGATACCTAACTTTCCGTAGAGGGGTACTTAACTGTCATAGTAAATTTTGTAGTCTTTAAATTTACTGCCATCTATCGACAAACGATTAACCCTTAAATGCATAATGATGTATATATGCATCGTATATTTGATGGTCCGTGGCTCAATATGCAGCTATCCAAAATATTATTCCCTCAATCTATACAACATGACACATCTATTTCAATTTATTAAAAAGTTATACAAAAAATCATGCATTTAAGGGTTAAAACTAAAAATAATACAAATGTCATAAAATTTATTTTTATTTATTATTTTTATATGATTTTGACCCATGTTCTTTCACTGATAAATGTGTTAAAATTGTTAATAACAAACGAAACGGTCAACGCCATCTAAACGAGAATAGGCCAAAGGTTGGTATTGGTGGTACCGCCATCTGTGCGAGAATCAAATTTTCTTGATTTCCGAGGCACGTTTTTCCTTAGACTTTATTCATCTTATACTGAGGTATATAGGTCTTTGGCCCAACGACTTATGGTATGTATCGGCACAATAGTCACAGAATAAGTAATAGCAAAGATAGATAATAGATATAACTCCGTAATAGACGGATACAGTCTAAGGAAAAAACGTGCCTCGAAAATCAAGAAAATTTGATTCTCGTTCAGAGGGCGCTACTAGCTTTGTCCTACTGTCGTATAGATGGCGTTGACGGTTTCGTTTGTTATTTAACAATTTAAACGCATATCAGAGAAAGAACATGGGTCAAAATCATAAAAATAATTAATGCAAATAAAAAAAATCATTTATCCATATTTAAATACATTTTATCGTATTTTTATAAATCTTAATTTTTAGTTTTAAAGTGTGTCGACAGATGGCAGTGAATTTACTGGTGTTACAAAATTTACTATGACAGTACCGCTCTAGTATAAGTTACTCTATGATAATAGTATTATCACACGTACACATGTTATGCAAGCCATATCTAGTTTGTATATAATGCTTTTTTACTCCCTTCTTTTTTTGTGTTTCCACTTAGTTATTGCATGTTAATTGTACTTTTGTGGACATCTGTTATTGGCTATGTTTTCTGTTCACTATGATTTGTATTAATTTTTGTATTGCTGTTGATGCCCCAAATAAAAAAAATAAAAAATACAGAACGGCCACGCAACGCCCCGCCCCGACTCGAATTACCTCGCCCCGCGACACCAGATTGACGGCCGTTTGCCGGCCGCACTCACACTATGACGCATGCCGCTTGTACAGACGTACCGTTCACACATAAAAACGCAAGTGATTTTTGATGTATAGCGTGTCCGCCCTGTGCCATAGTTGAGGTCATTGTACACAACTGCCTGATATAGACCAATCATATATATTAGATTTTTTCGAATAATTAATACCTTCATATTTTGGTCCTAAATACCTACGTGTAAATAATCCGAGTTTACTCAATCTCAGGTGTGCATGAATGTTTGCTCTATTTCAGTTTTTTGCTTGTAGCTCGAAAACAGTACGTCTGACGGAGAATTTACTCTAATCATGATGAATTCATAAACACATACCTGGAGGTCAAATCGGTAGCTCTTAGAGCGTTTTCACATTGTCCAATCCGATATCGGATGTAGGATCCTACATCCGAGTCAGGCCGCGGGGGCGCGCCCGGGCGCCGTCTTTAGCGGTCACGCACACTACAATAAACTTTATGTCTACACATACGCACACAAACAAGTATTATCGATCCGACACCGACAGCTGACGGAGGGCTCCGACATGGCTGAATTTATCGGAAGCGCCTTTACGATATCGGATGTCGGAAGGCGCCTATGACAAAAACAGCTGCAGGGGAGTGCCATTGGCATTAAGTCCGCCTTTTTTGCGTTATTTAACGTTTTTTAGTAATAATGATTTAAAAATAGAGAGAAACACATATATCATCATCATCATCATAATGATATAACCATATATATATATATAATAAATGGATTATAGATAGATAGATAAACCATTGAATAAATATCGGATCGGAGAGTGTGAAAACGCTCTTACGGTATATCATTGTCCTTCGTGTGATCCGTGAGTTAAATACCTTGTCTTGTATCCCACCTTGTAGAAACAATACAATAAAAACAATACAATACAATTAGTGACCATTTTTGTTTTTTGACGTTAGTCATGGTTTATTTATGGAATTATGTCTTAATTTGTGCGATTTTGCATAGCTTTTGTAGCCATTTTTCTTATTGTTGAACCAACAACGTAAACTTTTGTGTAATGTTATCTCTGTGTTTAATTTAAACATATAAATAATAATATAATATTATTATAGGTTATAATATATATTTTATATATTTTCTGTGTTTAGTTTAGAGTAGATAGATAAAATTGCAATACCCTTACAGGGTGTCATGTTGTGATACATTATCGATTAAGAACATCTGTAATTTTACCAATGTGAAAGCAATAAATATATATTATATATATTTTGAAAACAAGAGGATTAACCTACAGTACAAAATGAGAGATTCCGATTCAGCTGTTTCAAGAATTTTACTTGTTTATAAATTCATTCATTAATTTCAGATTTTTAACTGACCTTGAACTGGTTTTCTTCCAACTAGGGAAAAAAACAAATTATTTTATCCGGTTGGTCTAGTGGTCAGGACGTTAGCCGCGTAAGCTGAAGACGCGGGTTCGATTCCCGCCTCGGCCACCGGTGGAATTGGTCACTTTTTCTTTAGTATATCATATCTATTTCAGTTTAGGAGGTTTTCTTGTTAGGGTTCCTAAAAACGGGACCCTATTACTAAGACTCTTCTGTCCGTTTAGCCGTCTGTCTGTCACCGGGCTGTATCTCATACGCCGTGATAGCTAGACAGTTGAAATTTTCACACGATGTATTTCTGTGGCCGCTATAACAACAAATACTAAAAATCACGGAACCCTCGGTGGGCGAGTCCGACTCGCACTTGTCCGGTTTTTTTATGTAGGGTACGTTCCCCGATTTCTCGCAGATGGCATGTTCGATTAGAAACATATTCGATGAGTTAGATCAAAAATAAAATTGCGCGTTTTAGAAGCTATTTTCATATTTGTAGCTTTTGTGCAAAATTTGTTACAAATTTATAAAGTGCGGTTTAGACCTATGTTCGTGATAAATCATAAATGGGGCATTTTCTATGAAAAGGGACCTTATTATCGATGGCGCTTACGCCGCGCAGCGTCGCGCGGCATGTATTTATATCGGAGCATCGTTTATAATGGCGTAAGCGCCATCGACAATAAGGTCCCTTTTTATAGAAAATACCACAAATCATGTATTTGCTTGAAAAGGGTACAGTTATGGCTCCTGTACACCATGGCCCAGCGTAGGCCAGTCTAAGGGACGCAGCTATGCGGTGGAATGAGATAGCAATATCACTTGCTCCCTCTAACGCATAAATGCGTCCCTTGGACTGGCCTACACTGGGCCATGGTGTACAGGAGCCATTAAAGATGTTCACGTTGTTATTTTCTATCGAGCGAAAGTCAAGAAATCAGGTTTCGAATCGATGAGGTTACTAGAAAAAGCCCTCAAGATTGCTAATTAAATTTTTGCCAATAGGGGGTATTACTGCAATGTTCTGCCACCAGAGTGCAGCACTAGCCCGTTTAGTAAACCATAGAGTAACTTATACATCTTACTGTGCCTTTAACAGTTTTTTGACAAGTTTTGACATTGATGCACCAAGGCGGTTTCTTTACAGAGAACCTACCGGGAAACGCGAATCCGAAATTTCGCTATCTGCCTCTTTATCGCTTGAATACTTACGCAAGAGTGACAGCAGAGATGTTAGATAACGAAATTTCGATTTTCTTGTTTTGCGATAGACCCTCAGATTGTGGTAGTGGCGCCCCCTGCGCAGAGTTTCGCGTAATATTCCCTATTGTACCTACCTATTGTAATCTAAAAAAGCGCTACGATTTTTCAGTAACTTTGCTGTCTGAACCTACTGCACCTTAATACGTGTTCTTTATTTGTGTCGTTTTCAAGCAAAAGGTACCACATTGTCGCTTACCGTAAGGACGAAAATTGCTTGTATTTTTATACGAAAAACCTTCAGAGCGTCCTTATGGCAAGCGACAATGTACCTTTTGCTTGAAAACGACACATTTATGCTGGCAGTTGTAAGGATAAAGGATTGGGATGGGTATATCAGACGAATCGTTGTTATCTCGATTTCAGTCGGTTGTTTGTCACACAGTGATGAAGTTATCTATACTATTGAGGTAGGTGCACCCCGGTCGGGGCAATTGTGGTTTTGGTTTAACCCTTTTCTTGGCAAATAAAAAAAAATCTTGCGCTTGCGCCTGATAGAGGAAAAAAAAATGCTCTTAAATAAATAAAAAAACAGTGTAAAATTATGTACCTTGTAAGATATGCTGTGACACAGCCACTTTGTCTATAGAAAAAGGCGGCAAATTAAAAAAATGTAATATTGTCTTCGGTTACCGCGATAGTTACTCATGAAATAAAACTATGAAAAACGGATTATATCGCGTATATTGAATTTATAATACATCCCCATAAAATAAAATCCTTACATGATAAAGTATCATGATATATATGGATGTATTATAAATTCAATATACGCGATATAATCCGTTTTTCATAGTTTTATTTCATAAAAAAATGTAGTCGCACCTAACTTGTAGGGTACCTACCTGCAATACATTTTTTTATCGCTTTAACCCATTGATGTGGGGTATCGTTATAGACATTTTAAAACTAATAACGGTCTCCAACAACAATTTTTTGATAAAGTGAATTTTTGGTAAGCTGACATTCTAATGAGTATAAAACAGCTTATCCATCCATACTAATACTAATACTAATATACTTATATACTTTGGAGTTGAAACTCTAGGTCCATGGGGTCCCAGCGCGCATAAGTTGTTTGCAGAAATCGCGAAGCGTCTGGTTGACGTAACTGGTGACCGAAGAGCTGGCGGCTTTCTCGCACAACGTATCAGCATTGCGATACAGCGGGGAAATGCCGCCAGCATCCTTGGTACAATGCCTCAAGGGCCTATTTTAGATTTAAGCTAGTTATTAATTTCGTTTACGTAGTACCACTGTATATATCTTGCTTATATACTAATTATACTAATACTAATATACTAATACTAATATACTAATATATACTAATATACTATATACCAATATATACTAATATACTAATCCATACTAATATTATAAATGCGAAAGTCTGTCTGTCTGTCTGTCTGTGTGTTCCCTCTTCACGCTTAAACCACTGAACCGATTTAGATGAAATTTGGCATAGAGATAGGTTGAGTTCCTGAGAAGGACATAGGATAGTTTTTATCCCGAAAATCATCCCTTAAGAAAGTAAAAAGCGGGATGGAATTGAGATAATTAACGGAGTGCCTGCTAATTTGTGTGCATAATATGCTCAAATTTAGATTGCTATGAATTTTTTTCCAGGCGCTATTCTTACTCTAGCTGCGGTTACTAAGTCCACGCAGACGAAGTCGCGGGCAATAGCTAGTACTTAATATTATAAATGCAAAAGTCTGTCTGTCTGTCTGTGTTACCTCTTCAAGCTTAAACCGCTGAACCGATTTAGTTGAAATTTGGTATACAGATAGTTTGAGTCCCGGGGAAGGACATAGGATACTTTTTATCCCAGAACTCACCCCTCAAGGGGGTGAAAAGGGGGGTTAAAATTTGTATGGGGAATCAATAACCGATTTAAATGAAACTTGATATGGGGATAGTTTGAGCTGTGGGAAAGGATATAGAATAATTTTATCCCCGAAATCATCCCTTAAGGGTGTAAAAAATGGGGTGGAAATGTATAGTGTGGACCAATTTGGGGGTGAAAAAAGGATGTATTAAAAAGCAGATTTGTTTAAGAATTAAGGTACCCAAATTACTAATTCCACGCAGACGAAGTCGCGGGCAAAAGCTAGTGAAAATATAAATGCAATTGTGGCATTGTGGTACGAATACGAAGCGAGTGAAGATTATAAAAAAAAAGGTATCATGGAATATATTTGGCGAAAACTCACAGAAGCCCATTTATTGTAATATGATTAAATTTTTATTATAAATTGCAATAATTACAGATAGTTAAAATAAAAGAACTGCTTGAATATGTGCATTCGGTAAAAATATATACCCAGTGACAGTGTTCGCCGAATTTTACAGTTTCGTAACGGACGGTTACAGTTTACGGTTCAATTTGTACTGGTTAATGGTTAATTGCATTAACGTTTCGGCCAACACTGCCCAGTGATATACAAGATCATGCATGGCCGGGTTTCATCGTGCACCGTAAAATGGGGTGAGTTGGAGCAAAACTGACATTCGAACCTCGATAACATTTTATTTTTACATATGCAAACTGAATGGTGTAATAAGTGTTCCGGACGTTTGTATTTTATTTTGGGTAGTTCCATTTCATAACTTTGACGATAAACAGGAAAAACCACCTCACCTCGTAATCCCTCGTAATTGGGGTGAGATGGGTTTTCATACAAAGGTGATTTTGGAATATTGTTGGATCGTTTTTTTTATTATGATTATTACTATAGCTCCATTTTTAATTGGAATACATTATTTTTGTAGCAGTAGCCCTAAAAAGTTAAAAACCCACCTCACCCCCTTTTCAAACCCCATTCATAATAACCTAACTCTCCCCGCAAAACCTACTCACCCCATTTTACGGTACAGTCTTTAGAACAATATTATTCTCTCTGGCACGGCACGTGTCTGGCACTTTCAATGTCTGTAGATATAAACCGACCTAAACGTATTGCGGTGTGTGTGTGCGTTGGACAGAAACCGGTGGAGGCAGATCATCCGCTCCAGATGCAACCCTGATACCACGATCCTCAGACATGAGGGACCGAGACCGACCAGAGAGAGAGAAACGTATTGTTATTATTTGTATTCCCAGTGTAGTGGTGATCGCAGCCGCCAGCGCTGTGCCGCGGCAGCAGCGTCGGTTCCCTGATGATTTCATCTTCGGTACTGCCACCGCTTCGTACCAGATCGAGGGCGCTTGGGATGAAGATGGTAAGCCTAACTTAAACTCGCACAATGTTGGAGAATCGATTTTCATATACTAAGCCCTAGGTATGAAAAGTACCCCACAGAAAAAATAGGAAGAAACCGGCCAAGTAAGTGCAAATCGGACTCCCGCACGAAGGGTTCAATTCCGTACCATTACGCAAAAAACGGCAAAAAAATCACGTTTGTTGTATGGGAGCCCCACTTGAATATTTATTTTATTCTGTTTTTAGTATTTGCTGTTATAGCGACAACAGAAATACATCATCTGTGAAAATTTCAACTGTCTAGCTATCACGGTTCATGAGATACAGTCTGGTGATAGACGGACGGACAGCGAAATCTATAGGGTCCCGTTTTTCCCCATTGGGTACGGAACCCTAAAAAGAAAAAGTGGTTTCAGTCAAATCTCACAAAATTTTAGTATGATGTAGATTCAAGTCTCCTGATTCTTTTTTTATAAGGGCACTACTCTCTCAGAAGTATAGAACCCGGTTGCTTTCCTTTCAGGCAAAGGCGAAAATATTTGGGACTACAACACCCACCGTGACCCTACCATCATTGACGATCAAAGCAATGGCGACGTGTCCGGTGACTCCTACCACAACTACAAGAGAGATGTCGAAATGATGAGAGAACTCGGCCTGGACTGCTACCGTTTCTCACTATCCTGGCCCAGAATCCTCCCTTCTGGCTTCCCCAACTACATCAACCAAGCTGGCGTCGACTTTTATAACAAATATATCGACGAAATGCTGAAATACAACATCCAACCTATAGTAACGCTGTACCATTGGGACTTACCCCAAAAACTTCAAGATTTAGGCGGCTTTGCAAACCCTTTATTCGAAGAATGGTTTGAAGACTACGCAAGAGTTGCATACAGTCTTTTCGGAGACAGAGTAAAGTTGTGGATCACTTTTAACGAGCCTATGCAGATCTGTTATCAAGGATATGGGTCTGCGGCTAAGGTGCCTCAAGTAAATGCTACTGGTATTGGGGAGTACCTGTGTGCTAAGCATTTAGTGATGGGTCACGCGAGGGCGTATCATGCGTATAATAATGATTTCAAGCCGTCACAAGGTGGGCAGTGCGGGTTTACTATTAATTTGCAATGGTATATGCCTGATACGGACTCGGATGAAGACGCACGGGCGGTGGATTTGTTGAACCAAGCTACAGTAAGAATATTATTCAATTTCACATAAGGTTCCTTTTTTCTTTAGATGCATGCAGGTAGTTATGTGCCGACGGAAAGTCCCCAACATAGCGAAATTTCTCATATTTTGTACCGAGAAAGAGATTATCATTACGAAAATGGATGCTTCTTAATCTTATTACCAGATATTTTTCAACTTTTTGGAAACTTTACATGCATTCATGCCGAAGCCAAGCAATCTAAATAAAATAACATTATTTCATAGTCATGATCAGTATTAACATTAAAATGATTTCTTTGTTACAGTGGGCGCTTTACACCGATCCTATCTACTTACCCGAAGGCGGTTTCCCCAAAGAATTATCAAACATAGTCGCCAAGAAGAGTGCTGAGCAAGGTTTCCCTCGTTCCCGATTGTTGTCCTTCACAGAAGAAGAAAGGGTTTACGTCCAAGGCACTTATGATTTCCTAGGTCTGAACCATTATTCAGGGAACATCGTTTCAGCGACGAAGTATAAGACGCCGCAAGCGGTGCCGTCGATGTATGACGATATAGATGTTGGATGGACTGTTGATGAGACGTGGTTGAAGGGCCAGGCGGTTTGGAATTATGTAAGTATGTAACCAAGCTTTACGAACTAGTCATACACAGATTTTCAAACAAAAGCTAACAGAAAAGGAGTTCTCTTTATTCGCGTAAGGGTTCAAAATAAGCTTCATAGCACATAACTTTGGCTATATTCCACAGGAGAGACGTAAAGTCAACCCAACATTTATTGATAAGATTCAAAGGATAAATATCACAGTTACAGTCATCTATTACAGTTTTTGATAAATATGTAATTGAAAATTAAACATAATGCTCACATATCGTCCACACATGTCCACGGCTACCACCAGTTTTACACTGACATATTCGCTAGCGTGTGCGTAACCTTTCTTTTCTATGCATCTCGCTCGTACTCGCATATTAGTGCGAGCGAGATATACAGAACGTAGTTACGCAGCCGTTAGCGAATAATTATGTCAGTTGGACACTGCTGGCAGTCGTGGTAAAACGCTAATTGTTATTTTAATTTACCTACTGTAACTATAATTTACATACATCAAGTAAATACATACATAACTACAAAATTTTCTTCTTTCTAAACATTCTGCCATATCTAAAGTCTGAATACCCTTCCAGCTAGTCCCCAACAGCCTTTACGGCTGCCTGACCCTCCTTAGCCAGCGTTACAATAACCCCGATGTCTACGTTACCGAAAGCGGCTGGTCCAACGCTCCCGACGCCAGTCTCATTGATGAGGACCGAGTCACGTATTACGCTACCATAATGGAGCAGATGCTGGATGCTATAGATGAGGGGGTGAAGCTGAAGGGTTATACGGCCTGGAGTTTAATGGATAATTTTGAGTGGATGAGGGGATATACGTAAGTTTTTTCCAATTTTATTAATTGATCTCTCTCTCTCTCTGATCTTAGTGATAATCTTGGCTGAAGCCTCAAATACTGTTTTCTTTGGAGCACTAAAGGTATGAAATGCCACTATACTCGTTGCCAATATGACCAGGATAAAACAAAATTAATTTTAAATCTCGGTAGAAGAAAGTGAATAAACCGACACCAACTAGCGAACTGGAACATGAACAAGCGGTATCATATAAATGCTATTTTTAATTTGTTTTCCTTAGTATATGGTCCGATTCCACACCGAATACATAGAATATTCCCATGTAACACAATATTTCTATCCGCAGCGAGCGTTTCGGCCTGTACGCCGTGGATTTCTCATCACCCGAAAAGACGCGGACTCCCCGTCTGTCTGCGTTCTTCTACAAAGAGGTGTTACGCACACGTACTGCTGTCACCGCCGACTGTCGTCCAGAGGACTGGACTATGAACATCGACGAGGGACATTGATAAAGAACAAATAGAAAATATTGGATGTTTTGAATATGTTAAAACAGGTCACACAGGTTTTTTTCCAGTCACAGCAGATAATTAAGTACTTAGTAAGAGTCACACACGCGTCGGCTCTTGAAGGAATTATGTCGAACATTCCGACCAATTGATACTGTCTCTGAACATGTAGATACTGTAAGATAGATTTAAGATACCTACGTATAAGTATGTTCCTAATGCTATACTTAACTGATTACTTAATTTTTAGTTTACCTATTTAGTTTATTAAGATTATTTTATAGCGCATCGCCGACAAACTGTTTCACAGTTTGGTGAAACATTACACTAAGGTACTTATAATGTTGTAAATCTTGTTAAATTTTCAATTAAAAAAAATCCGACTTATAATTACGAGTGAAGCTGTTTTAATATTAGTGCGGCTTCTTAGCCTCAACTATGGTCCCATCCGGCAGAAAGCACGAAACTTGGCATGCATATAGCTTTTAGGTTTATAAGAATAAATAGAAGTAGAAAAACGCCGAGAAGTTACTGTTTCCCTCCCTCCCCCCACTTTTATGTGTCCATTTTTAGTTCTTATAAATTTTGATGAAAACTGTGAAAGCTATAATAAAAATGTCTAGAAGTATATTCTTCATAAAATTCTCTACAATATTGTCTTTGGACGTATATTGTCAAGACTAAGGGTCGGTTGCACCAAACTGTGTGTCATCGTTAAAGAGTTCGCAAAATTTTATTGTATGGAAAGTTTCATAGTAAACCGCCGCGGCGCGCCGGGAGACGTTGATCAGTCTGTCAAGTGCGGATGGTGCAACTGACACTTATAGTTTTCAAATTGTGCTTAACTTCAATAAAAAAAAAAACTATTATAAAAAGGTAAAGCGCTTATTTTTTACATGTTCAGGCCACCAGCTGCCGTTCTTTCCACCGCGATACAAGCGGCTGAAGATTTTTTAATTCACAATAGCATCTAAACTACGTATCATCTGACAAAGTAGCAAACGGGAGTCGATGGTGAATTTTTTTTCGTGTTTCGGTGGCTGCCATTCCTCAATCCACCAACGGAGCAGCAGCTGACGTCCACGAGGGTTCATCATACATAGCCGTTAACCACTATACGAGTTATCGCCCGGGAGGCGATTGGTCATGGAAATCAGTTCCTGGCTCGCGGTCTATTAGGCACAACATCTCACGCGAGTTGAATGTTTTCAGAAATTGAAATTGTGACGTGACTGTATATGGTACGAACAAGGCTAATTCTAAAATAAATTGCAATCCATACTAATAATATTATAAATGCGAAAGTCTGTCTGTCTGTCTGTCTTTCTGTCTGTGTGTTCCCTCTTCACGCTTAAACCGCTGAATCGATTTAGATGAAATTTGGGATAGAGATAGGTTGAGTCCTTGAGAAGGACATAGGATAGTTTTTATCCCGATAATCATCCCTTAAGAAAGTAAAAAGCGGGGTGGAATTGAGATAATTAATGGAGTGCCTGCTAATTTGTGTGCATAATATGCTCAAATTGAATGATTGCTATGAGAATTTTTCCAGGCGCTATACTTACTTTAGCTGCTGCTACTAAGTCCACACAGACGAAGTCGCGGGCAAAAGCTAGTATGTTAATAAAGCCGTTTTATTGTACTTATTACATAAGGTACATCTTTAGATAGACTTCCTCAGTACCTATATTATTATATCAGTAAAAAATAAAATGATCTTCACCAAACAGTTTGAAATACCATTAAGAGGCCATCGACCGTGTTGTTGGTCATGACCCTAAGCACCATACTTAAAAAAAAACATCTAACCTACAATTTTAACTATAAAACTCCTGTGAGACTACACGGCGCGCCCTTGACCAGTGAAGACGTGTCGTTGCTCCGTGAAGACGGTCTTCGTAAATTGGATCGAAACATGTCGAGCTATTCGACTTAATCGCTTTAAAATAATTTAATATATCTAACCTCACACATCCTAAAACTGCGATTTTTGAGAAAAAGTTAAAAGAAGTTTGAAACGCATTTTATCCATGGTTCCGTTGGAAGTTACACTTCACTGTCTTCACTAAATTGTTAAAACAGTGCGTAAACCACAGATTTAATATATGGGACATTTTCTATGAAAAGGGACCTTATTGTCGATGGCGCTTACGCCGCACAGCGTCGCGCGGCATTATTTATATCGGAGCATCGTTAATAATGGCGTAAGCGACATCGACAATAAGGTCCTTTTTATAGAAAATACCACAAATACACAGATTTGGTATATTTATATCGGTGGGGTAAACTTTAGAGAATTACATTTTGTAGTTTAAATTAAAAAATGTTGATTTCCTAAATTTTTGGTTCTTATTTCTATCCCAACTTGTTAATTAAAATATATCCAACCACATAATATGTTATAGATAGCAAAATATTGAAGAATAATTAACACAAAGATTTTTTCCCTAATTTCATATTCTCGGCGACTTGCTGTAATCAAAGCCTAATTTTTCACAATCTGTAAGTGACATTGAAATAAATATTGGTGTATTTTGAAGAAAAACACCTTAAGATATAGATAATTAATCATCACCTATGTAACTTCTAACGGAAATATAGTTAAAATGCGTTTCACACTTCTTTTAACTTTTTCTCAAAAACGCGGTTTTAGCATGTGTAGGTTTGATGATTTTTCAATAAAAAGTATGGTACTTTTTGTATTAGGTAGGCAGCTTATATAACGAAGATTCAGGATCCATGCTTAACTCCATATCGAGGACCTCCATAAGGACCCTTTAGCCATGGAACACCACAATTAATAGATTTTTTAACCCTTAAATGCATGATTTTTGTATAACTTTTTAATAAATTGAAATAGATGTGTCATGCTGTATAAAAGTAATAAATGTGATTTTGGATAGCTGCATATTGAGCCACGGACCATCAAATATACGATGCATATATACATAATTATTCAATTCAATTCAATTTATTTATTTCAGGCAAATGCCCATATAATTTGTTAGTAATACAATTAAATTAATCTTAATATGCTAATGTTAGTAAACACATTAAATTACAAATAAAAAATGTATATCACATCTAACTTTACATAATGAAGACTGCCACATTCCAAACACTACTGCTGTACATGCAACAGCATCCAGTGGTGTTGGAACGGGCAGTCTAGCCTCTCGGCCAGCACATGCAACAGACTGTTGGAGCTACCGCGCAACCTCCGCATCAGTGAGGCAGTACGCTTACGCATTATGGCCTGGAATCCATCAGTTCGAGCCTCAATTATGCATTTAAGGGTTAAAAAACACAATTCCTCCAATGAGGGCGCCACTGGACGGACGATGCGGTCTTATGGTGCTCCCACATTGGCTGTTATAAAATGATGTATAACATCGTTTACCAATTTGGGAGCACCATTAAGGCCGCTTTTCCACTGACGTCCAGTTTTTTACGGGATACGGTTTTCTGCAGGATCCCGTTTTCTGTAGTATGAGTATCCTGCAAACATAATGCTCGTGTGAACTATCGCGTATACTACTAAAACGGAATCCTGCAGAAAACCGTATCCTGTAAAAAACTGGACGTCAGTGGGCAAGAGCTCTAAAGTTATCCCCGGGTTGTACAGGATGGCACGTTTAAATTCTTAAAAACATTTTTTCATCTCTTACAACTGTCATGGGCCACTTCATCTTAATCATGAGATATTATTTCCTAGGTATTCTCAAAATAAGATACGCTCTACAATCTTTCTATTACATCACCTTCTTAAACGTGTATTGACTGATTTTCGTACAAACAAGGTAAATTCTGTAACAAATTACAAATTATGTTAATAAACCACTTTAATTTTAAATATTCATCTTTAGATAGACTTCCTCAATACATATCTACAGTTTTCTAATGTTGATATTATACATAAATGCGGAAGTATCTGTTTCTCTGTGTTATGTTACCTCTTCACGCTTAAACAGCAGAACCGATTTAGATGAAATTTGGTATGGAGAGTTTGAGGCACGAGAAAGGACATCTCATTCCACGCGGGCGAAGTTGCGGATAGAAGCTAATAAACATTAAAATACCTGAAGTCTTTTCCATCACGGAAAAAAATTCCGGCCATTTAAGAGGCGAGCGTGGAACCGTAGCCGAAGTTGATGAAATCTAAAATGAACTGGGGGAAACTGGTGAAAGCGATGGACCAAATACTGGGCTATGGGATATAAAACCGGACTGCCTAATAAAATGGTATACAATATTATTTCCGGCAGTCGGCAATGAGTCGGCACTCGCACCCACAAGATTAGATGGGCCCCCCCAAACAGCGACATCTAGGATACTTGAGGTTATTGTAATGTTATCTATTTTTAGTAGGTCATTTTCAAAAAACCGGCCAAGTGCGAGTCGGACTTGCCTTCCAAGGGTTCCGTACATTACACAATTTAAACAATGTATTTTTTATGTGAAATGTCTAAAAAACCCGTAGGGGTCGGATCAAAAACTAAGTAATTAAGTCCGACTCACGCTTGACTGCACATTTCTAATAGGTTTTCCGGTGATCTATAGGTAAAGATCTATTTTGTGTATTTTTTTAAAATTTTTTGACCCAGTAGTTTCGGAGATAAAGGGGGGGATGGTAATTTTTTGCCTATTTTCTTAAATAACTTCTAAACTATTTATCTTAAAATTATTAAAAAAAAATATTTTTTTTTTTATTTTTTTTATATAATAAGCTCTTTCATTTGATATGTAACACGATATAGTTTGACAAACTTTATTTTTTAATTTATTATTATTATTATTTCATTTTAGACAGGCAGCTGATGCTGGTACGTCTAAATCATAGTTCACTTAGCACAGTTAGCATAGTTCTCATTTATCCCCCAAAAGTGGCCCCCGTGTTTAAAATTAATATGTTTACGTTATATGTACATCTTTGGGTCACAAACTTACATATGTGTACCAAATTTCAACTTAATTGGTCCAGTAGTTTCGGAGAAAATAGGCTGTGACAGACGGACAGACAGACAGACAGACGCACGAGTGATCCTATAAAGGTTCCGTTTTTTCCTTTTGAGGTACGGAACCCTAAAAATAAACCCTACCCTAAATTTATTTTATTTTATTGTAAAAATATATAAAGTTTTTAGTTGTATACATATAGCTGGTCAAACAAATTTGTCAGTAGCAAACGGTGCGAATTTCAAATTTTTTATGGGACTATAAAACTTCGTCCCTAATTTTTTTTTAATTTGCCGCTCTTTTCTACTGACGGAAATTGCTTGACAGAGTATACCTACTTATTTAAAATTACGATATTGATTTAAAAAAAACTGGTTAGACCGGTATCATAAACAATTTACTTTCGTATAATTTTTTGAATTTTCTTTTATCTTAGTTTAATTATATATTTTGTTTGCGAGAATAACCCTAGTTGCAGTTGCAATAACAACATACAAGATAAGTAGATAGGTATGTATGTGCAGCCACTCGATATATAAGAATAGGTGGGACTTGATCTAAATGTTGTTTGCTGATGGCAGCCATGCAGCTACTCGTCCTTTTAAGGTAATAATAATTTAATAATATAAATAGGTCTATACGCCTACCGGAAGACGAACTGCCGGTAGGCCTCCAACGAGATGGAGCGACGACCTGGTGAAAGTCGCGGGAATTCGGTGGTTGCGAGCGGCACAGGATCGGTCGGAGTGGCGAGCCTTGGGGGAGGCCTATGTCCAGCAGTGGACGTCTATCGGCTGACATGATGATGATGATGATGATACGCCTATAATGAACATTTTCTCATGTTTATTGGCTTAACCTCTTGTATATGATAAGGATCCTGATCGAATTTGTGGCCTTTTTTGCGTTTTGTCTCTCGAGAACGATTTGTTCTGCTCTATCCGGCACTGCTGAGGTTCCAACACACATACGAAAGGTTGAAGTTTTATCGATTCATAAATTAGAGAATTTGAGGGTATTTTTTACCAGTACAACCCAAATATTTTGTTTGTCCATTTCCGAAATGGGAGATTCTTTGAAAGAAAGTTTCCATTTTCAAATTCCAGAATTTTGCTAACTTTTTTTGGAACTTTCCTCAAGTTGCCAGATGTGTAATATCGGCCACAACCTTAGTTCTGTCCATTTATTTTTCGATATTTGAAAAACAAATGGAATTCTCCGGTAAAGCATATCTTTAAGGCACATCTTTGCATTCCATTTTTATTTGAGTTACCGCTAATTGGTGTTAGCAGGGCAGAGTTATACTCTGGTAAAGCATATCTTTAAGGCGGATCTGTATTGTTTCTCATTAAGTTGTAAGTCATAATGTATTGTTTGTCCGAATTTTCGTTATTCATAATTTTGTTTTTCTCAGAAACGCGTAAATTTTCAGGATTGCCATAAAACAAAACTAACCTAACCTACTGTCCACGTGCCAATTCCGCGGTGTGCGCCACGCCCGTACGTACAAAATGACACCACTCTGTCATGACGCCTAACATTCCTAACATTCCTCAGCCGTGCACGGAATTCGCGCGCGGCCAGTATCTACAGGATAACCTTACGAAAATCCTGAAACGTTAACGGTTTCAGAGTTATGACTAATTACATTATGACTTTCAATAATTATGGCAAACAACGGGATCCCCTTTAAGGCACATCTTTGCATTCCATTTTCATTTGAGTTACCATTCATTGGTTTAGTTTTAGAGTTACAAGACGAGTATAGTCATAGTTACTTTTTAGTAAATTAATATGCAGTTAGAACCCATTTTCAGCGTTCGCTGTACCTACAAATTCCTAGCAATGCAAGTTAATGAAAAGCATCTAGCGTAACATGGTTGCAGGTTCAAATCCCGATCGGGCACAAAAAAAAATTCAAACTTTAATCTGTTTATATCATTAAAAATATAACATGTATATTTACAAAACTACTAACCTTCACATCAACATCCTACATTCTACAATAAATTAAATTGTGTTGCAGTTTAGCAGTGCTTGGCAGCAATGCCGCATACGTCAAGCAGGAGAGGAGGTTTCCTGATGATTTCCTCTTTGGCTGTGCCACCGCGTCCTACCAAATAGAGGGCGCTTGGAATGAAGATGGTAAGATCAAGGTTCTGAGGGTCGTCACAGAAAATAGAAATTTCGTTATCTGCCTCCCTATTAATCTTGCGTATTCGAGGGTTAGGGAGGTAGAGTAGTTCTCGATGTTTGATTCTTCTTCGACTTTTCGTCTGCGTGGAATTAGCTAGAGTAAGTTTAGCGCCTGGATAAAGTGAAATAGCAATCATTCAATTTGAGGACAAGCTTAATTGCTTGATATCAATTATCAGGCAATTAATTAAATCTCTCAATTTCACCCCCCTTTTCACTATCCTTAGGCATGATTTCCGACATCAAAACTATCCTATGTCGTTCCCCGGGACTCAAACTATCTCTATGCCAAATTTCCAAGATTGAAGAGGTAAGACACAGACAGACAGACAAACAGACTGACAGACTTTCGCATTTATAATATTAGTATGGATTTAGATCGGATATCTATCGCTACGAAAATCTGGAAGACTTAAATGAAACCATAACTTGGCCATACAGTTAAGATACGATACGATAAGATACGATAGCTCATATAGATAGCTAGCTTACTGCGCTTTTTTAGGCAAAGGAGAAAACATATGGGACCACATGACCCACAACAAGCCGGACGTGATCAAAGACCAGAGCAACGGAGACATCGCAGACGATACCTACCACAACTACAAACGGGACGTAGAGATGATGAGGGAGTTAGGTCTAGATGCGTACAGATTCTCTCTGTCCTGGTCCAGAATTCTGCCCACCGGCTTCTCCAACCAAATAAATCAAGCGGGAGTTGACTTCTACAACAACTACATCGATGAAATGCTCAAGTACAACATCAAGCCCATGATAACGCTGTACCATTGGGATTTGCCTCAGAAACTCCAAGAGCTGGGAGGATTTACAAACCCCCTCATTAGTCAATGGTTTGAGGATTACGCTAGAGTAGCATTTTCCTCATTTGGTGATCGTGTTAAACATTGGATAACGTTTAATGAGCCTAAAGAAATATGTTATCAAGGTTACGGTTGGACAACAAAAGCCCCTCAGCTGAATGCCACTGGTATAGGGGAGTATTTGTGCGCGAAGTACTTGGTGGTGGCTCACGCGAAGGCGTACCACGCGTACAACAACGACTTTAAGCCCAGCCAGGGCGGGGAGTGTGGAATCACGATCAACGTTAACTATTACCCGCCAATGACGGATTCTGAGGAGGATAAGGCGGCTTCTGAACTTTATAACCAAGCACAGGTAAGTTTTTAGTCCAAATGAGGTTTCAGATAAGAAAAGTTATTAATTGTTTGTCTGAAAGCTCAAATCTGCCTATAATTTAGGAAAAATCAAATACCTTAATTTCTAAACATTCATTTTATTAATAAATTCAACATTGTCCTTGTCTCATCCAAGGTCTTTTGGCGAATCTTTTAAAAGGAATTTATTTGCGTCATTTTTCTAGCATTTTAGCTACCTCTCTTTCGTGGTGTAATTTTAACCAATAGGCTACAGGTGGCTTTAGTCTAATAATTCGGTAGGGGTTCTGTGCTTTTACCAGGTACAGTCGACGTCACAGATATATTATTATGTTTATATACACTTTTGCACATTACTCCTTTGTAATGAGGTCAAAAATATAAATAAATATTCGATCGGTATCGTGTTCTTGTTAGGAAAAATTATATGAAAAATTTTTTTTGACGAAAAGTTTTTGGTACTTGTATGGAGGGTTAGCCGACTAGGACGACCTGCCCCATAGAAAAAAAAATTTCTCGTTAAAAAATACCGAATTCACAGTCAACTGTACATGTAAAATGCCATAAAGAACTGCCACTTCTATAAAAATGGGTCCTGGTAAATTGTTCGAAACAAGAGTTTTATTCCTTATCCTTTCAGTGGGCCATATACTCCGATCCCATTTTCTCGGAGCAAGGTGGCTTCCCCAAGGAGTTGACTGAGCGCGTTGCCGCTAAAAGCAAGGAACAGGGCTACCCCAGATCTCGTCTCCCAGAGTTCACTGAGGAAGAGATAGCCCTCGTGAAAGGCGCTTCGGACTTCTATGGTATTAATCACTACACAGCCGCTTTTGTGTCAGCTAGTGATTATAAAGGAGAATATCCTGTGCCGGGGCTGCTGGATGATGCGGATGTTGGCACGTTTGCGCCAGATGAATGGCCTCAGTCAGCGTCTTCCTGGTTAAAAGTAAGTCTGTATAGGTATATACTCGTACTTTATACAATGTGTGGCCTGTAATAGGAGCAAAAAATTAAACTGTAGGCAGTACTCCTCATACCGACCAACATTTGTTCAGCGACTTTTAAAAATATTTCAATTTCAATTATTTATTTGATTCGAATCATTTTGATCCATATAGTGTTAGTAAATACAACAAAACTTAGAATGAAATAAGGTTAGTGACATGCAATTACAATTCACAAAACACACACATAAATTATAAAATAAACTACAATAACAGCTAGAATAAAATCTAGGCAATCTAGATGCACCATTTCTCAACATCTGTTGCGGACACGTGTAGACTGTTCCAGTGTTTGAGTAATGGTGCATCTATCTTACCTGCCAACGTTTTCAGGATACTATTGTTACTGCCACACAGTCTCCGCATAAGTGACGCCGATCTGTTGCGTATAATCGTAAAAAAGTCGTCCGTGTGCGCCTCCGCGAACATTCCGGACGCACTACAGTGACGCGGCAGTCCCATCAGCATCCTGAAAACGTTATTGTACTGTATTCGTAGAGCATTGTACGCTCGCTGCGTATAGCCGGCCCACAGGCTGCAGGTATAAAAAGATTGGCAGAAGCCTTAAACAGTGTCTTTTTCACGTCTTTATTAAAATAACTTGTGTTTTGATTTTTAATACACTTTAAAGTTTTTTCCAAGACGCAATGTATTGCGAATTTTGTTATGTTTAAGGTGTGACAGGCAACGTCAATCACAAAGATAATGGCGTACATTGAAGATAATATAAATTTATTTTGTATGAAAAATACGAAGTCTAAAGTCTTCATTATTTTTAAAAGTCGCTGAACAAATGTTGGTCAGTTTGAGGAGTATAGCCTACAGTTTAATTTTTTGCTCCTATTACAGGCCACACATTGTATAACTTTATATAATGTTAAGAGATTGAAGCTAGTAAAGAACTGTACGTTACCTTTTTCAGATTTTTTCTCATATCCCGAATATCTTTACGAATAGCATTATAATTAGTTCGGACAAAAGATTCTACATAAATTTTCTATAAATTAGATCATATTCATTTTTAGTTCCGTACCCAAAGGGTAAAAACGGGACCCCATTACTAAGACTCCGCTGTCTGTCTGTCTGTCCGTTTTTTACCAGGCTGTATCTCACGAACCGTGATAGCTAGATAGTTGAAATTTTCACAGATGATGTATTTCTATTGCCGCTATAACAACAAATACTAAAAACAGAATAAAATACTGGGGCTCCCATACAACAAACGTGATTTATTTGCCGTTTTTTTGCGTAATGGTACGGAACCCTTCGTGCGCGAGTCCGACTTGCACTTGGCCGGTTTTTACTCTAGATACGATCAAACTTTACTAGCTGCACTTTCGACGCGCAGTTGTCAGTTGCGCTACGCCGTAGCACGCCGACGGAGTAAGCATCATCCCCGTACATAATTAGGATATATTTATTAGTGTTCTTTTTTTTTTCAAAAATGTATAATACATTTTAAACTTATACTAGGTTCGCCAAACTTGCGTTTAACGGCGAAATGATGCACTCGTTTTCAAAGTTAGTACCTTAATCTAAATTTAATGATTACCTAACATATTACTAAGGTTAATACATACTTTTATATTACATTAACACAGTGTAAGTTGTAGGTATATATGTTGTTTTTCTTGAAAAATGTCTTTGTAGTTTTTTATGTATGTACGCATCGTGTATATACATCACGTATGTACGTTCGACCGAAACCAAAACGGAACCGTAGGTTAGCACTCGTTCTAAGCCATTACATATGCCAAAGCGGATGGTTACGACATTGATCTAAATTAGCATCATATTTCAAGTTTCTAAATACACACCCTGGTGACTCATGGCATGATAACATCGTTAAAAAAAACCGGGTGATGACAGTGACACACTTGCACTAATATTTGCTCAAACTCGGACAACCTTGTTACGTTATGGTAATCCATCCATATCCATACTAATATTATAAATGCGAAAGTCTGTCTCTGTCTGTCTGTCTGTTTGTCTGTCTGTCTGTCCGTCTGTGTGTTCCCTCTTCACGCTTAAACCGCTGAATTGATTTAGATGAAATTTGGCATAGAGATAGGTTGAGTCCCTGAGAAGGACATAGGATAGTTTTTATCCCGAAAATCATCCCTTAAGAAAGTAAAAAGCGGGCTGGAATTGGGATAATTAATGAAGTGCCTGCTAATTTGTGTGCATAATATGCTCAAATTGAATGATTGCTATGAGAATTTTTTCAGGCGCTACACTTACTTTAGCTGCTGTTACTAAGTCCACGCAGACGAAGTCGCGGGCAAAAGCTAGTACTATTATAAATGCGAAAGTCTGTCTGTCTGTTAACTCTTCACGATTAAACCGCTGAACCGATTTGGTTGAAATTGGGCATAGAGATATTTGAGTCCCGGAGAAGGACATAGGATAGTTTTTATCCCGAAAATCATCCCTTAAGAGGGTCGAAAGCAGGGTGGAATTGAAATAATGAAGTGCCTGATAATTTGTGTACATACGCAATTAAGTATATGCTCAAATTGCATGATTGCTATTACACTTTATCCAGGCGCTATTCTTACTCTAGCTGCGGTGGCTATCTAATCAAGAACGTTGTTCAACAGCAAGCGCCCCGCAGCTTATACAACACCTTAACCGACGTACACAACAGATACAGCAGCCCAGTCATATACGTGACGGAGAATGGATGGTCATCAACCGGCGGTCTTGAGGATGACGATCGCATCCGTTACTACAGAGCCGCGCTGGACGACGCGCTGGATGTGCTGGATGAGGGAGTCCAGCTAAAAGGATACATGGCCTGGAGTTTAATGGACAATTTTGAGTGGATGGAGGGATACACGTAAGTAATGTACAGACAGGTTTTCTTTTAGGAAGGAGAAATTTTTTTTGCTCATAGGCAATTGTATTGAATTTAGGAGAAATTTCCGAGTTTGAAAAATTTCGCAATTTTGGAAACTAAGTTTAAGCGCCGCTTGCACTATCCTACTAACCCGGGGTCGGCCGCTTAAACCGTTAACCCAGTGTCAAATTGTACTGATAACAATGGCAACACCAGGTTTAACCGGTTAACCCCGGGTTAGTGATTGGTGCAAGTGGCCCTTAGTCAAACTTTAAGTCGAAACATCAGAAATCTATTTTGCTGTTAAGTGACAGAGAAAGAACATATATATTTTTCTGTCCTTTTGAGCAAAAGGTGATCTGAACCCAAGTAGCAAAGTGACATCAGCGACGTCATAATGACGTAACAATGACGTCATTATGACGCCATAAAGAAGTCCCTGACGTCATAATGACGTATAAATGCTACCTGGGAAAAAGGGTAGATGTAATATAATAACTCCTAGAGCAGAGGGCCTACCGCGAACACTGAAGTTAGAAAATCGCGAGCATATTTCCCTGTCTTAATAACAAAACTTCCGTGAGACACAGACATATTAAACATATTAATAACGGGTCACTCGCCGTCAACGCAAGCTCCCGATGACCTACTCGGTACGGAGTGAAACATGTGGGGCGTTTTTCGACTTAAAATACGTGAGTGACCGGTTATTAATATGGTTAATATATGAAATAAAACTATGAAAACGGATTATATCGCGTTTTCATAGTTTTATTTCATGAGTAACTATCGCGGTAACCGAAGACAATATTATGTTTAATATATCTTTCTCTGTCATTCTAATTACGCCTTAATTGGATTAAAAGAGAAAGATGCGCGCAATTTGCGAACTTAGATGGTCTGCCTTCAGATACCGCGCGAGTCGTGGAAGTTTGCAACTCAGAAATCTATAACTGGTGAACTGGGTGGTTGGATCAAGGGTCAGATGCAGAAGGCGGTGATCTTGGACACGGCGCGGATAGTCCGCCGGTTCCTCTCTCTGCGGCCCTGACCACCGGCAGCTTGGGCCTTGCCCCGCTGCCGGCGGTACCCTAGGTTAGGTTTTTTATAATGTGTTTATATATTTTTCGTAATGTTTTGTAAGTGTTTTTGTATTTTACTTTTATATCCATATTATAAAAACCTAGCCTAAGATGAAAGATAAATAAAGAGAATAATACTTAACGTACCTGACATTAACTTATCATTGTTTCAACAGAGAGCGCTTTGGTCTTTACGAGGTGGACTACGAATCGGCCGAGAGGACGCGAACTGCTCGCAAATCCGCGCTGGTCTACAAACACATCATCGCCAACAGAGTGGTCGACGCTGACTACAAGCCAGAAAACCTCAATATCAGCATAGATGAAGGGCATTGATGACAACTTGACTACGTTGAAGGAATAAATGTATTCATTAGAATCATTTGTTTGAATTTTATTACCTACCTACCTATAAAGTGCGTTCGCGTTAATAATGCAGAAAAATCATTGTCCGCCGGACTAGCGATGCTCGTATGTTCGTAACCAATCAAACCGTTCCTAATTCGAAAGTAGGTAAGCTTTCAACTGGTCACTGTGAACTTGTCTTTTTAATTCGGAACGATTTGATTGGTTACGGGCGTGGCTAGGCCGGCGGAAAATGTTGATATTACTGCATTAGGTACTTAGTAGTACAACTACTACCTCGAACACCTTGTAAAAGACTCAGTCACCAAGGCGTCGTGAATAGTCAAGTCAGTGATCATGACATAGGATCACGGGAACGAGCAGAAGCGCTCTATAATAGGGGGTATTACTGCAATGTTATTGTTATTATAAACGATATGTTATCACTATGACATTGATGCATCAAGGCGGTTTATTTACAGATGGTTTCGCGTTGGGACTCTATGTAACTTCCAACGGGAACATAATTAGTTAAAATGAGTTTCAAACTTATTTTGAACTTTTTTCAAAAATCGCGGTTTTAGGATGTGTAGGTTGGATGATTTTTTTAAAAGTATGGTATGACCCTGTCATGATTTTTTTGTATTAGGTAGCCTATATAACGTAAATTTAGGATCCATGCTTAACTCCATAACAAGTATAAGGAATGCCAAAATTAGTGTTCACGTAAAAGCGATGCCATCAAAAAGTTAGGTATATCATTGATAAATAAAATAAGCAGTGAGAGCTCACCAACTTGTCGAAAAATAGTCCGTACTTGTCCCAAAATACCTTTCATAGAAAAACGTTCCAAAATAATATTCTTAATAATTAGATTTATAATTTTGGTGCGCACTAGCATACGGATCCTTTTTAACTAAACCACAGATTATATGATAGTTCTTACGAACAGATAAGGGAAATACCTATTTCTGTTCTGTTTTGATACCTACACAAAAATACAATGGAGTGACCTTCAGCGCGGCGCTCCCCGCACCGCGCGCGCCGACACAACTCTAGGGTTGCCGACGCTTCTTTCAAATACCTACTTAGGTGCCTTATATCTAACTATAAATATGTCGTAAAAAACATTATTTTTAAAACAATTTAATTATACCTACGTAGCTTGTAGATACAATCTAGGTAGATACTGTAGATAGGAACGATATGATATGATAGATACCGTAAAAATAACAACAGTAGGTGTAAGTACCTACCTACATATGTTGATAATGATGCCTGCTTACTTTTCCTAATCTGTCTAAAAGAAGAAAAAACGATTTTTTAATACAGTTGCTCAAAAAGTGGTACTTTTTGTGGCTGCGTAGCGTGCGAGAAGCTCAATTTCTCGAACTAGTGCTTTTTACTTTTTAGTTCCAAACTATACTTTCGAAACGCAGTTAAAATTGAATTTAGCGCGGAGCAGGTACCAGGGCCTCATGAGTTATGAGGTGTCGTTGACCAACCCGCGCCGGGCCCGCGGCGGCCGCGGCCGGGGCGCGCACGAGTATGAAGGTATCGCGGGCTGCGGCAGCTCGCGTATCGCGGGCTGTATAGGTAGTTTTGGTTTTGGTTTGGTTTGGTGGTATGATTCTACTAATGATATATTAATTTATTATTTTTTCGCAATTGTATTAAAAAACGTCGTTTACAACACGTGTGAAATGTCTTTTTACCACTCGTACCGAGTCTTGCCACTCGCTTTCAGCTCGTGGCAAGATACCTCGGTACTAGTGGTGAAGAGACATTCTTTTCACACTAGTTGTAAAATGTACTATTTTATTTGTTTTGTTGTTTCTTCATCCCCACACTACAAACTGTGTTATTTGTTCGTGACGTAGACATTTTTTGGCATAGCGCGCGGTGACATGCGTGGGTGTGCGCCTGTGGCAACCAACTAGCTGGCTTTTGTACCGCCGGCGAGACGAGATTCGTAGGCATAAATCCGAGCTCGCGCGGAGAGTTCCATAGGCCTGAGTGGCCTGACTAAACTTTGAAACTTTTAACATAGAAATACTTTACGTGTACGAGTAAAACTAAGCTAGAAATGTTTTAAATTTATCTGTACATTTATCACAATCTATTCTAAACTTTAAATTATTTACTTAAGGTTAAAAATTCAAAAACAAAGCAACTATTTCTGGGAGGCTAGAGGGCGAATCAGGTAAACACGTGAAACTTCTTCATGGACGGGAGATCTAGGGTTACCACACCGTATAACTCCCATAACCGTACCGTACTTTCTTTTATAATTATATATATATATATATATATTTTGATTATGAAACTCTCCGAACAGAGGCTGAGGTGGTATGGACATATTATGAGGCGTGGCGATGACCATGTCGTGAAAAAGGCACTGGCCCTTCAGGAAACCAAAAGAGGACCAGGGCGCCGGCCTGCTACTTGGTGGTCCACCGTGTCAAAGGATTCAGAACGAGCCCAATTAAATCCACAGACAACCCAGGACAGACGGTCCTGGCGCATGAGAACGAGGAGAGCCGACCCCAAATAATGGGATAAAGGCAAAGACGAAGAAGAAGAAGAAGATTTTGATTATATTACTTAACACGCCTATATCAAGCTATCACTTTCTAAGGGTTCTTTCAGAATCAGATAAAATGTGATCGATTGTAGTAATTGTGATAAAAATGAAATTATGTATTTTATCTGATTTTGATACGTATCACTTCACTGTCTTGATTGAGAGAGATTGAGATCTTTTATTGATAAAAATAAAAATAATTTTACGTGTCACATATTAAACATATAAGATTCATCTCCTCTTCCTCGCGTTGTCCCGGCATTTTGCCACGGCTCATGGGAGCCTGGGGTCCGCTTGGCAACTAATCCCAAGAATTGGCGTAGGCACCAGTTTTTAAGAAAGGCCTTAATGGGATTAGTCCGGTTTCCTCACGATGTTTTCCTTCACCGAAAAGCGACTGGTAATATTTCGTACATAAGTTCAGAAAAACTCATTGGTACGAGCCGGGGTTTGAACCCGCGACCTCAGGATTGCAAGTCGCACGCTCTTACGGCTAGTTTGTGAAGTTAGGGCTTGTAGAGTTAAAATATAGTACGTACAGTCAGCAAAGTTATTAGCTTGGCACCCCTGCATACAAATTTCATCTTAATCGGTTCAGCGGGTATGAAAAGGTAACAGACATACTTTCGCATTTATAATACCTATTAGTAAGGATAGCGTCTTCTAATTGCCTAAAACTCTTACTTATTTGTGACAGGAAGTTTCAGTGCCAAGTTACCGAGTCCGTATCTTAGCTTAAGGCCTCGTAGGTTCGTGTTCTTCTCTCACTCTCACTGAGCGTGCTCAGGACCGCGGATATCATGTTTTTGAATAAAAATTTGTTGTAAATTTCACGAGCTACAGGGCGTACTGATTATCACATAACCTGTGCCATAACCCTAATTTCTGTTCTAAGTCGCAGTCGAGGAAAATGTTGATATTGGGGTAAAATGTGCACAAATGTATAGATAAAAATGGAATCAATATTCCTTCAAGTTTCCTGTTAAGAGAATATCCCCTGAAAGGGTATAAGCACTAATTTAGCTATTATTCTCTATAACAAGATGTATTTTTTTTTAAGTAGAAAAATTACTGCCTTGGGTGAGACTTGAACTCACGGCCTCTGGATGAGTTCAAGTCTCACCCAAGGTAGTAATTTTTCCACTTTAAAATTTAAATTTAATTCTGCTTGTTAAAAATTAATTTAAGATAACGGGGACTGTACACGAACACGTGTAGAATTTAATAAGCTTTAATGTTGCCTTACACCATATAGAGAACGTAGATTTAGAGTGAAACGCAAATTTCTCCAGGATGGTACATATTTTCCAAGATGGCTGCGATTCCTCGAGGTCTCCAAATGTCAAATAGTATGGATATGAAAAAGCTACCTTTAATTAACATAGATACCAAATTTTAGGACCCGATTGTGCTACACTACAATCTATGAACTAAACCCGGTCAATTCGTATTCTGGAGACCACGAGGAACACCAGTTTTAGGTATTTAGAAGAGATGTGGACGACTGTTCTCAAAACAGGCCGGTTTCCGCCAATCTTTATATTTATTTTGATTAGCATAATTGTATTGTATTATATTTTATATTTGCAAAGATGTATGATTAATATTCAACCTCTTTCAAGGATATGTGTTAGTGTGTACTACTGACATATTTGTAAAACATTTTAAATACTTTTTCAAGTACTAAAATGCCTATTTTTTTGAGTCTTTGAGACAAACGAGCGCTGTACCTTATATTATTCTACATGTTTTAAAAGAGATATAACTTAGCATTATGTTTCCATTAAAACGTCTAGGCACTTTTAAATCCTGGTTGCCAAATATTTTAATACGTTCCCAGTCTACCGTACAAAATAACTGTATTAAAGTGCAAAAAAAAGATTACATTTTCGTTGCATCTGTCATTCTGATATATTTTTATTTTACTTTGCGATTGGTGTGTGTTGATGTACGATTGTCAACTGTCAATATAATACAATGTGTGGCCTGTTATAGGAGCAAAAAATTAAACTGTAGGCTATACTCCTCAAACTGACAAACATTTGTTCAGCGACTTTAAAAAATAATGAAGACTTTAGACTTCGTATTTTTCATACAAAATAAATATTATCTTCAATGTACGCCATTATCATTGTGATTGACGTTGCCTGTCACACCTTAAACATAACAAAATTCGCAATACATTGCGTCTTGGAAAAAACAAACACAAGTTATTTTTAAAAGTCGCTGAACAAATGTTGGTCGGTATGAGAAGTACAGCCTACAGTTTAATTTTTTGCTCCTATTACAGGCCACACATTGTATAGATAGATAGATAGATATACAGAGAACCTAAACTTTATGGAAATAATACTTTGATAAGAGATCAACAGAAAAGGGTATTTGGTACAAGATGGTCATCCTCTAATGACACCGTGGATTGATTGTTTTCTTAATAGACGTGACATTGTATTGATGATGAGACTACGTTCTGGTAATATTCCCCTAATTGTGATGAATGTGATGTAGTTAAAGACGGGTACCATGCTATAATGGAATGTGTCCGAAATGAAGCTGCTCGGATACAACTGGCTTTTTCAAGCAATAATACTTTATAAAATATTTATCAGTACGGTTTTTACTCACTATTATTTTTAGTCGCTTTCCACCAGGAATACCAGGAACTCAGCTGTGGCAGAGCATGCGAACGATATAGGCGCGTCCCATTTCATTCGTTTCGATAAAGCGAGATTACTGGTACGGGAAAAATGTTTTGTGCCGCGTAAGATTCGCGAGGCGATTGAAATTTCACGCCGCCCTAATTTCAATCGGGACGGAGGCTGGATGTTGCCACCTGCATGGAAGCCTATAATACCTAGGGTCAAGCGGCAAGTGTGTTGTGACGATCGCGGGGACATAGTGAGTGCAGTGTGCTTGACTTCGTTCGATACAGCCGCCCTACCAGACCTTCACTTGACGACTCCATCTGCGGACTGCCCCGCGCCCCCCGCCCCCGCCCCATCAGCGCGTGCGCAACGAGCGACGAGGCGGGCGGCGCGGGCAGTGCACGACGAACAACCGCCGCGGACACTCGTGCCTGAGGATGGATTCCCAAAGAATCCGAAACATGTCGCCAAAAGCGACTAAAAATAATAGTGAGTAAAAACCGTACTGATAAATATTTTGAAATATGTCTCACGATAGTTTAAGTGCGAATAATACTTTATGTTTGATGTCGGGGGCTGCAATAGCGTTCTGGCTGCTCCGCTGTCAGACTCCGCCATGGCGCTTTTGCAGCTTGTACGAAAGGCTATTGTTAATAGAATAAGTTAATTGTAAGAATATTGTATTGTTGTTTTCTATGGAGCGACATGTTTACCTCGGTGACAAGCTCTTAAATAAAGAGAAAAAAAAATATGCTCTACAATCTTTCTATAGGCCTGTCCAGACGAGAACAGTTTTTCGCCAATCTGATTAAATTGTCCGATCAAATCAGGTAGTGCGGACGCAAACGCCAATTTGGCCACTTTCACTAATTTTACATTTATGGTATTAGCGCTCTAAGTTAAAAAGATACCCCCAAACGCGAATACTAGCGTCAAAACTTGATATTATTTCGTCCGCACCTCATTTAATCGGCAATATCAGTCATAATCGGCGAGCCAAATTGGCATTTGCATCCACGCGGCCTGATTTGATCGGACAATTTAATCAGATTGGCGAAAAATTGTCCTCGTCTGGACAGGCCTATATATAGGCCTACATCACCTCTTACACGTGTATAGACAGATTTTCGTACAAAACAAGGTAAATTCTGTAACAAATTAGTTATGTTAATAATAAACCAGTTTAACTATAAATATTCTAATATTGTCTTCGGTTACCGCGATAGTTACTCATGAAATAAAACTATGAAAACAAAATATACTACTAAAAATATAAATACAAAAAAAAAAATCTTCTTTAGATAGACTGCCTCTCAATACATATCTACAGTTTCCTAATGTTGATATTATACATAAATGCGGCACTGACTTTACTGTCTCTCTGTCTTACACGTTACCTCTTCACCAGGGGCGTGGCTAGAGGATATGGCGCCCGGGGCAGTCACCAAATTTGCGCCCCCTGATGACTGACAAAAGTTTCCCTGCTTCTCCCTTTTGCCCATTTTGGCGCCCCCCTTGGGCGCCCGGGGCACTTGCCCTCTCTGCTCCCCCCCCCCCCTAGTTACGCCACTGCAGTCTTCACGCTTAAACAGCGGAACCGATTTAGATGAAATTTGTTATGGAGAACTTGAGACCCGATAAAGGACATCTCATTCCACGCGGGCGAATTTGCGGACAGAAGCTAATAAACATTAAAATACCTGAAGTTTTTCCCATCACGGAACATTTTTCCGGACATTTAAGAGGCGCGCGTGGAGCTGAAGCCAACACGTAGATGCCCTTTTGATACTAAGGGGTACACCGAGCGGATGCTGCCCTTGCCCGTCATGGAACGCACTCGGAGGCAGCTCCCGACAGGGACTATTAATAGTTGATGAAATCTAAAGTAAAACTGGTGAAAGCGATGGACTAAATACTGGGCTGTGGGATATAAAACCGGACGCCTGCCTAGTAAAATGGTATACAATTTTATTTCCGGCAGTCGGCACTCGCCAGCACTCGCACCCACAATATTAGATGGGCCCCCACAAAAAGCGACTTCTAGGATGGCATACTTGAGGTTATTGTAAAGTTAGGTAAATATTAGCATAGAGTAACTTATACTAGAGCGGTACTGTCATAGTAAATTTTGTAACCCCAGTAAATTCACTGCCATCTGTCGACACACTTTAAAACTAAAAATGAAGATTTATAAAAACACGATAGAATGTATTTAAATATAGATAAATGTTTTTTTTTATTTGCATTAATTATTTTTATGATTTTGACCCATGTTCTTTCACTGATATGCGTTAAAATTGTTAAATAACAAACGAAACCGTCAACGCCATATATACGACTGTAGGCCAAAACTAGTAGCGCCCTCTGAACGAGAATAAAATTTTCTTGATTTTCGAGGCACGTTTTTTCCTTAGACTGTATCCATCTACTACGGAGTTTTTTTTTATTTATTTATTTAGTTAATCTTTGATATTAGCTAAGTTGTAGTAGGTTATTTTCTAAAACTAGACCGTACCATTTATTTTATTCCAAAAATATAGAAAGTTTTGAGTTATTTATACTTACTCAGAACTACAATATTGATTTAAAAAATAATAGGCCAAGAGCATGTCGGGCCATGCTCAGTGTAGGGTCAAAATAGGCCAAACTATAGGGGGCTATTAAAGTATCATGTTCTAGCACTTGGCCGGTTTTTTTTTTCGGAGCGATTATTTCCGAAAATATTAACTATTTTAAAGAAGCAATTTTGGAGACCCATTCGTTTTGAGACCTATCCAACGATAACTCACACTATTGGGACAAAGCAAAAAAAAATAAAAATAAAAAATAAACATAGTTTTTATTTTACCGTTCTGTCGCATTGCATGATTTATGTATCCATGCCAAATTGCAGCTTTCTAGCACTAACGATCACGGAGCAAAGCCTGGGACAGTCAGACAGACAGACATGGCGAAACTATAAGGATTTCTAGGTGACCACGAAACCCTAAAAACGGGTCAGACCGGTTACTAAACAATTTACTTTCGAATTATTTTTGAATTTTCTTTCATCTTAGTTTAAGAACACTTTGCTTGCGAGAATAACCCTGGTTGCTATGACAACATAATTATAATATATGAAAGGTTTGTTTGACCAGCTGGTCAAACCAAATTGTCAGTTGGTAAATAAGAACAAAAAAAACTATACTCATCCTTTTCTTTTGGGTGCTAGTACTAGTGTAAGACAAAGATAGTATGATTCTCTCTGACTATGCTTGAAATGAGACAGTCCTTTGACAAACATACAAGATAAGTGCGTAGATAGGTATAGACAATTTAGTAGTACGTGCAGCCACTCGATATATAAGGAAACGTGCAACTTGATCTAATTGCTTTTTGCCGATAGCAGCCATGCAGCGAATCCTCATATTAAGGTAAAAATATTAATAGTTTTCTGTGCCTATAATGAACATTTTCTCATGTTTATTGATTTAACCTCTTGTAGTCTGGTTCACAAATTCAAAATTGTGAAAAATAGAGATACTACTCCTAAAAATATGTGTGATCCTCATTGGATTCGATTTGATGTCAAGAAAAATGCAATCGAAGCGTTTATTCCCACATTAAAAAAAAGTTATTAACAAAAAAAGGGGGAAAAAAAGATATTTATTATTTCCCCAATATCTTTAAAAGTATTAATATTTAAGAAATCAAAATTATATATTATTAAAGAGGAGGATATTTCCAATAAAAATATCCCGGCTTGCAGAGTTAATATCTCGATTATTTATACTTTTTATTCAACGCTGAACACGGCCCTCCGCGCCTCATTTTCGGCGCGGCGTGAAAAAGCGAGTACGTAACTAAATATGATTTTAAAGCTATTAAATATTTATTTAAACATTTAAAAAAAATATGGTGTATTTTAAACATGTGAGAAGATGTAGGTACTACTTGTAGAAATTTATATTAAACTTGTTTTTTCAACGACTTCCTTCTTCATTGAAAACTAAAATAAAATATTTATAGTTTTTATATTTATAATATTTATTTATTTTATATTTTAATTTAATAACAAATTACATATCTAAGCATAAAAAAATATTTTTAATATTTATCGTCTGGTAATACACACACTGCTTAAATTAAACTTAACATCAAAATTTACAATTCCGCAGATACAAACGCGCGTTTTTTGTCAGGTTTTTAAAATCCTCAACTGGGCCATTATATCTGGTAACAGGGCACTGAAATACCATATAATGTATGGTCTGTTTCGGGTCTCCACTTTACTAACTTTTAAAAATAACATAAAGTCTTCTTTCAGTTTCTTGTCCCATATTTTTGGAACGGTCTGTAAGTATTTCGAGCGTGAGTATGTATATTATGTCCATTTATTTGGCACGCCCTACAACCCAAACGGCTGGACGGTTTTTGACATATGAACAATTAGAGGAGAAAACACCATACATTATTAATTAAAGGATTTAATACATAAAACCACGGAAAACAGGCATAGCTTAGGTAAATCACACTCCGACGCCGTAATGGCGGGCGATCCTCGTTTGACAGTTCGCGACGCTCCACACGACTTGAGTCCATCGACACAGACCATAGGGCTGCGCTCGAGCAAACCACATAATCTTACTTACTGAACTGAACTTATGAAGTGTTGTTGAATTTTGAAAATGGTGCCCGCAAATGAAAATACGGGGGCAGGGGGGGATTTTTTTTTCTTACTATAGCAATATTACCCAAATAAAAGCTAGTGAAAGACCATTTCAAAATATATGTAAACAGACAAACAGAAAATGGTGGATATTGAATTTTAAAAAATCAACCATAACTCGAGAAATGTTCATCCGATTTCAATACATTTTTTTAAACCATACCTCTATAGTCTATATGTGTGCTAAAAATGGTATTCTAAATATTGTATCGATACAGTGAACCGTTAATAAGTAATTAAAGAAATATTGAAAATTTTCTCATTTTTAAGTTTTTATTTTTTAAATCAAGTTTCTACAAAATATCTCTGATATTACAAATAAAACTTTAAATAAGGCAAAGAAGTGTATTAAATTATCTTTAATTTGATGTATAATATGTATGGCATTCTATGGTTGTAGAGTACAAAAATGATGTTTTTAGTATATTTTAATAATTTTAGTAATAATTTATAATAATAGTAGTATGATAATAATATTAGTTTTAATTTATTACAGGTAAAACTAGTATTCTGTTTAAATAGTTATTTCTTCAGTGAAAATGTGTTACAAATCAAGATTTCATTCGATAGCGTAACTCGACGTAGGTACGCGTCATTTTGTATGGGATTTTGAGTTTCCCAAAATCCCAAAATCGGTTTACTGATGTTTCGGCGAAAATTACTTGACAAACTTTCAGTTCCCAAACTATTTATCCCATATTTTTAGTTGGGCGAAATTTCATTTCGCAAATTTACATAATCCAACCTAACCTAACCCAACCTAGTACGTCATTTTCATTTCGCAAGTATGGGGTTGGGAAATGAAATGGTTGCGAAGTAAGGTAATGCCAACGATTGGTTTTCCAAATGAAACTTTGGCGAAAAGTTGGTTGCCAAATGAAATTTGGCGAAATAAATTTCGCCAAAAAGGAAGTACACCCCAAAATAATTCTGTTTTTTTATTCCGTAGACTAAAATGACATTCCATGTGGTACTAAGAAATGTCCTGTCTTACACATGAAACTTCATTTTAGTCTACGGAATATAAAAAAAACAGACTTCTCAGTTAGTTACGTCCGTCATGCTATTGAATGAAATTAACACTAGGGAAGGGAAGGGAATTCAAGAAGCAAGGCTGCTGGTACTAATGCGCCGTAGGAAAGTTTCCGAATATACCATTTCCAAAATAAAAGTTTCCTTTGTTTCCTGTGAAAAAATCCGAGAACTTATCCAACTTTTTGGAAATTTCCGCCACTGCAGATCTGTAGCTGCGAGTTCAAATCCTGCTAGGGCCGTACACATTCTATGTGCAATAAAAATAAATTTTATTTCAGCTTAGCAGTGCTTGGCAGCAATGCCGCATCCGTCAAGAAGTTTCCTGATGATTTCCTCTTTGGTGCTGCCACCGGGTCCTACCAGATAGAGGGAGCTTGGAATATTAGTGGTAAGAACAAAGTAAATAATAAATAAATAAATATCTAGGAAGGATACAGCAGTCAGCATTGCACACAGCATTGCACAGCATTGCGGCAGTCGCATCAGGATTGAAAGCAGGATTTGTTATTATTAGCTATTTAATATTTAGATGGAATGTGTATCGCTAAATTTGCTACAAGAATTACTAAGATAAAACTGAAAGATTTTTTTGACCATATAAATACATCAGCGGCCGCATTTTTATCACCTGTCACCATGCCTGTCACGTTCTAATAAGTATGTACCTAAGTGCGAAAGTGACAGGCATAGTGACAGGCGATAAAAATGGAACCACGCTGCCACCGCAAATCGAAACTTAAATAATTAATGAAAATAGTCACATGACCTTTCGTAGCGTCTGTCATCCCGATAAGCTTTTGCACTCAGAAGATTGCAAAATAAAAATAATGCAATGTACGAGGGCTGATCCGAAAGTTGTTAGCTGCTCCGGCTCTACTCGTGCGATCTCAATATTATTTATACCATTGTGAGGGATCTTTCAGTTCTTATTAAATACATTTTTAGAAAACGATTCGTTTATTTTTTATCTTGTTTTACTTCGACGCGTCGAAGCCTAACCATCAGCCATGAAAATCAGTAATTGAGAGTTGAGACTCCATATGTGCTGTCATTTTATAAACAGTATTGTTAAAAAAACAATTAGTTTTTAAGGGTGCTGTTAATTACGAAACTCGACCGTTTTTTAAAATGTAAATCGTTTTAATTGAGTAAACATTTTTATGATAATAGGTGTCAACAATGAGTCATTTCATTAAAAGTAAAAACATCTAATATAAAAAAAAAGATTTATCGTATGGCATATGTACATGTCACTGAATTATAATTTAAAAACAAAATTTATGGTTAGTTAGAATTTCGCCCTTCCCAGGTACGCGACTGCTGAAAAAAAAATTATACATTATTTATCTATTTATACATCAGAAATAGCAGAAGGAATAGAATAATTCGTCCCAGGTAAATTTAAGTTCGATTTTCAAAGATTACAATACGAAATTCATCTAATTGTGCCAAAAATTTCCGTTTTTTCTAAGGAATTCGTAACTCAATACGTAAGTTAAAAATACATAATAAAAAAATAATTATTCGCATTAATTAAAAAAACATAGCCACAATTAGCATTGAAATATCCCTCACAATGGTATAAATAATATTGTGATCGCATGAGTAGAGCCGGAGCAGCTAACAACTTTCGGATCAGCCCTCGTACCTATACCTATAATACTCGTATATGTATGTACGGGTCAAACCTTGCAAGTTAAATTTGACCCACTTCCTTACTTCCAATGAAGCTGAAAATTTGCATACATATGTAAGTGAGGCGAATATGCAATATTATGGTATCATTGAGCTGATCTGATGATGGAGACAGGAGGTGGCCATAGGAACTCTGTAATAAAACAACGAAACCTAATTGTGTTTGGGGTTTTTAGAATTGTCTCGATGAGTATTAGTTACATGTGGAATGAAAAGTACAGTCAGCGATAAAAGCTTAAACTAAAAATTTTATTTTGCCAAAAACATTACTTTTTGTTTGGTGTTGGTCGATTGTAGGAATGTCTTGGTTTTGGTTGGACCCTCTGGGGACCTAACGCTAACATCCTCAATCATACGATAGCTCATATAGATAGCTCACTTACTGCGCTGTTTTAGGCAAAACAGCAAACATGTGGGACTACTTGACCCACAACAAGCCGACAGTGATCGCAGACGAGAGCAACGCAGACATCGCATGCGATACCTACCACAACTACAAACGGGACGTAGAGATGATGAGGGAATTAGGTCTAGATGCGTACAGATTCTCTCTGTCCTGGTCCAGAATTCTGCCCACCGGCTTCTCCAACCAAATAAATCAAGCGGGAGTTGACTTTTACAACAACTACATCGATGAAATGCTCAAGTACAACATCACGCCCATCGTAACGCTGTACTATTGGGATTTGCCTCAGAAACTCCAAGAGCTGGGAGGATTTACAAACCCTCTCATTATTGAATGGTTTGAGGATTACGCTAGAGTAGTGTTTTCCTTATTTGGTGATCGTGTTAAACATTGGATAACGTTTCATGGTCCTAGAGAGATATGCCTTGAAGGCTACGGTGAGACAATAAAAGCCCCTCAGCTGAATGCCACTGGTATAGGGGAGTATTTGTGCGCGAAGTACTTGCTGGTGGCTCACGCGAAGGCGTACCACGCGTACAACAACGACTTCAAGCCCAGCCAGGGCGGGGAGTGTGGACTCACGATCAGCATTAACTATTACCCGCCACTGACAGATTCTGAGGAGGATAAGGCGGCTTCTGAACTTTTTAACCAAGAAAATGTAAGTTTTTAGTCTAAATGAGGTCTCAGATAAGCAAAGTTAGTAAATCAAATACCTAAATTTCTTAACATTCATTTTATCAATAAATTAAACTTTGTCGTTGTCTCATCCAAGGACTTTTGGCGAATCTTATAGAAGTAATTTATTTGCGTAATTTTTCTAGCATTTTAGCTGCCTGTATATTTTAACAAATAGGTTGCAGGTGGCTTTAGTCTAATAATTCGGTAGGGGTTCTGTGCTTTCACCTGGTACAGTCGACGTCACAGATATATTATGTTTATGTACACTTTTGCACGTTACTCCTTTGTAATAAGGTCAAAAATATAAATAAATTTGGGGATCCGCTTAAGGGCATATTCGGTATTATGTTCTTGTTAGGAAAAAGTATAAGAAAAAAGTTTTTAACGAGAAAAAAATTCCCTTTGTATGGAGGGTGGGTCGACTAGGACGACCTGCCCCATAGATTTGTTTTTTTTTTGCGTCAAAAAATACCGAATTTAGAGTCGACTGTACCTGTAAAATGCCATAAGAAACTCTGCCACTTCTATAAAAATGGGTCCTGGAAAATTGTTCGAAACAAGAGTTTTATTCCTTATCCTTTTCAGTGGGCCATATACTCCGATCCCATTTTCTCGGAGCAAGGTGGCTGGCCCAAGGAGTACTCTGAGCGCGTTGCCGCAAAAAGCAAGGAACAGGGCTACCCCAGATCTCGTCTCCCAGACTTCACTGAGGAAGAGATAGCCCTCGTGAAAGGCGCTGCAGACTTCTTTGGTCTTGGTCACTTCACAGCTGCTTTTGTGTACGCTTACGCTAGTGATTATGAAGCAGGAAATATCGTGCCGAGCTCGGCGGACGATACGAATGTAGGCACGTCTCAGCCTACGACATGGCCTACGGCAGCGTCTTCCTGGTTAAAAGTAAGTGTATAAGTATATACTGGTACTTTATATACCTAATGTTAAGAGATTGAAGCTAATAAAGAACTGTACGTTCTTGTTTCGATTAAAGCTGGATTGTTCTCTTGACTACACTACACGTAAGAGCTACAGAGATAGAACCAGTTTTTAGGGTTCCGTTCCCAAAGGTTAAAAACGGGACCCTATTACTAAGACTCCGCTGTCTGTCTGTCTGTCCGTCTGTCACCAGGCTGTATCTCACGAACCGTGATAGCTAGACAATTGAAATTTTCACAGACGATGTATTTCTGTTGCCGCTATAACAACGAATACTAAAAACATAATACAACAAACGTGATTTTTTTGCCGTTTTTTGCGTAAAGGAATGACTCACGTTAGACCGGGCCGTGACCGGGCCGGAGCTTCCGGCGCTTACTTTTCTATGACATGACAGGTGATCACGTGATGCTTTCCAATCTTTCCATAGAAAAAGAAGCGCCGGAAGCTCCGGCCCGGTCACGGCCCGGTCTAACGTGAGTCTTAATGGTACGGAACCCTTCGTGCGCGGATTGTTCCGATATTGATCTCAAATTAGCATCATATTTCAAGTTACTAAATTAAATACGCACCCTGATAACTCATGGCATGATATCATAGTTAATAAATTTAATGGGTGGTAACGGTGACACACTTGCACTAATATTTGCTCACTCGGACGACCTTCAACGACATTCGACATAAGAAAATTTGTTAATGATTTGTTATACTTATTGACATGTCATTATTAGGTGTAACGGTAAAGCGCTACACATTTTACTTGCTTAATTCAGAATCCAAAATCCTAAATCATATAGGTGTAACCTCATTTATTGGAAAGAGTCTGAGGGCATTAACTAGGAATAAGTTTATTAGGATCCTAGGTAGGATGCCAGTTAGGACGACTGACCCCAGCTCGTACCAATTAAGTTCCTAGAAACTACGTAGGAAATATCATTTGATATTTACCTACCCAATGAAGTAAAACAGGTAGAGTAATGCAGTTGATATCAGAACGCGCGTCACCTTTAGGAAACCCGACTAGTTTCAATACGGCTACGTTTCCCGTCTGGGTTGGAAGGTCAGGGGCCTCATCGAATGGTATTAGTCTAATATTATTAGTGTATTGCCATGGTAATCCAGTGTACAGTGTGTCTGCATATCACTGATAATTTTATTAGGATAAATAGCAAGGGAGTAGATACCCCTAAATACCCTTAACACACAGGAGAGTCACGAACCTTGCTGTGTGTAAAAGTGTAACCCTTACAAAAAAATCTAATCAAGAACGTTGTTTAACAGCAAGCGCCCCGCAGCTTATACAACGTCTTAACCCACGTACACAAGAGATACAGCAGCCCAGTCATATACGTGACGGAGAATGGATGGTCCACAACCGGCGGTCTTCAGGATGACTCTACCGTCAGTTACATCAGAGCCATGCTGACCGACGTGCTGGATGTGCTGTATGAGGGAATCCAGATAAAAGGATATTTCGTCTGGGGTTTCATGGACGCATTTGAGTGGACGGCGGGATACTCGTAAGTAATCTACAGATATCGCATGAAATAAAACAAGTATTCATATAGGAAGGAGAAAATTATGTTGCCCATAGGAAATTGTAATAAATTTCGGAGAAATTTTCAAATTTGAAAAATTTTGCAATTTTGGAAACTTCAAGTTTAAGCGCCACTTGCACCAACCCGGGGTTAACCGGTTAAATCGTTAACTTAGTGTAAAATTGTACTGGTTACCATGGTAACTCCAAGTTTAACCGGTTAACCACGGGTAGTGATTGATGCAAGTGGCCCTCAGTCAAACTTTTAGTCAAAACATCAGAAGTTACCTATACAGAAATTACACTTGTCAAACACCAATAGAAACAGAGGGAGCAATCTGCAATGAACGTCAGATACCGAAACGAATCGTAATCCATCCCGAGGAACGAAAGCAGTTCAATACGACACTGAGAATGTACGTGAGGTCAGAGTCAACCCTAACCATGATCTAGAGGGAGAGTGCACAGGAGACCAAGGCCAGGATTATTACCACCAAGAGTACGGCCAAGATCGTGAACAGGAAGCCCATGATCAGGCAGAATATGGTCGAGTGGAATCTGAGTTTTACGATGCAGAAGAAAACTCAGATTCAACTCGACCGTATTCTGCCTGATCATGGGCTTCCTGTTCACGATCTTCCTGGCCGTACTCTTGGTCGTAATAATCCTGGCCTTGGTCTCCTCTGCACTTGGTAGCAGAGCGTGGTTGATTGTTACTTCTGTCCTTTCTGGACACTTCGTCCTATTTTGCTGCTAAGACATTTTGCGCCCTATCTACCCCGAACACCGAAGTTCATCTTTCTCTGTCACTCTAATTACGCCTTAATTGGAGTAAAAGAGAACGATGTCCGCAATTTGTGAACTTCGATGTTCGCGGCAGGCCTTCAGATATCGTGCGAGTCGTGAAAGTTTGCAACTCAGAAATCTAACTGGCGAACCGCGATCAACACTGGTAATCATAATAATCATAATACTTAACTAACCTGACACTGGCGATATATTTAACTTATTATTGTTTCAACAGAGAGCGCTTTGGTCTTTACAATGTGGACTTCGAATCGGCCGAGAGGACGCGAACTGCTCGCAAATCCGCGCTGGTCTACAAACACATCATCGCCAACAGAGTGGTCGACGCTGACTACGAGCCAGAAAACCTCAATATCACCATAGATGAAGGACATTGATGACAACTTGACTACGTTGAAGGAATAAATGTATTCATTAGATAAATTTGTTTTAATTTTATTACATACCTACCTATAAAGTGCGTTCGCATTAAGAATGCAGAAAAATCATCATTGTCCGCCGGAATAGCGATGCTCGTAAGTTCGTAACTAATTAAACCGTTCCTAATTCGAAAGTAAGCTTTCAACTGGTCACTGTGAAGGTACAATTGAGGAATGGCAGCCACCGAAACGCGTAACACGGACTTTCCACCGCGATACAACCGGCTGATGATTTTGTTTGTTCACAATAGAATCTAAACTATCATCTGACAACGTATCAAGCGGGAGGCGATGACTAAACTTTTTTTATAGACTTTATTTGCTGCCATTCCTCAACCCACCAAGCGGCAGCTGACGTTCACGAGGGTTCATCATACATAGCCGTTAACCACTATACGAGTTTTCGCCCGGGACGCGATTGGTCATGGAAATCTGTTCCTGGCCCGCGGTCTATAAGTGTATATACTTTGTAGTACAGCTACTACCTCGAACACCTTGTAACTTTTATTTTTATATTTCAAATGAAGCTTTCTCAAACATAAGTGGAAATATTGTCATTACATTCGTAATACTAGCCTGCAAACACGGTGTTGCACGCGCTAAAGCTCGTCACGAGTCACGAGCAAAACTTTCTGCACTTATTTAAATAGTCCTTGGCCACAATAACTCCAATTTTATTGCACTTGGGCTCAGCACAAGCATACAGAGTACAAGAAATGCACTGAGCAATGAGCGACACAGCCTCCTCGTCTCAAAGCTAGCACACATCACACAACTGCCGGCCACGCCTTTTTCGAGCTACATACGTACGAAATGTTCAATAATAGGTATTAGATAAAAACAATTGATTAAACTTTTTCTACGTTGCGTTTGTAGTGCCTGTTAAAACATATAATTTATTTTAGTTTAAGAATAACCTTAATCAAATAAACCGTTTACAGAAATAGGTAAAGTAGGAAAAAAGTCAAACGTTAAAAATGTTGTGCATAAAACGTAGATTCATATATATATTTTTTCATAATTTTTTGTTGACCGATTTAGAAGAAATAGGCTCTAGAAATTAACTGTTTTTGGCCAAAAACAGCGCCTAGCGCCTTAATAAATTTTTAAATTTCTTATAGTCTGTGAGATTGTGATTAGTAATCGGCAATAACGACACTTAGTACTTATAACTTTGTTTACTTTGTAGTAGCGTTGCGTTGATATTATTGTCCGTGTATTTACGCTTAAAATTGTCCTTTGGAGCATTATAGAATAGAATAGAATAGAACATTTTTATTCAACATCACATGAAATGGCAGAGTTAACAGATAGCGTAGTACATTTTTTACAGATAAACCTTAAATTTAGACTTACAAAACTAAGAAATTGAGTTGCACATCAGAGAGAAATATTCATGCGTGTTAAATAGGAGCTTGCCTCAGCATAATGTTGCAGTGTATTTACTACAACGCTGGTTTTCAGGCAGACCCTTGATACATTATCCCTTACTCGCTGTTAGTCGAAAACTAAATGGCTTAGAATTATGTTAACATGTATGTATGAGTGTAAACTATGTTTTAGAAATTGGACAGAACAATTGCTGGTATAGTGTGTAAGCAGAATTTAATAGTTACATATGTATTAAAGGAAGTATATAAGCTTATGATAGATAGATATGAGTGCAAAAATACTTAATATAGATAAGAATAAATAAAGACATAAGGTGCATAGATATAATCATTTTAAATATGACGGCGTGGGTCTAGTACCAAGAGGTAGCGAGTTTTGTATTGCTAAAAGATATTGTTTAAACCGCAATTTAAAACTACTTATTGTATTTAAGTTTTTGAGGGGTGGAGGTATATTATTCCAGCATTTCGTTGCTGTATATTTGAAGCTACCTCGAAATGCAGCAGTATGGTGACGTGGTAATACCAACTCGTCACAAACCGATCTGATGCCATACAAGCTCGACCTGCTTGCGCGCCAAGTGAACTTATCGAACAGATACTCTGGCTCTGATGTTTTAAAAACTCCAAACAACAAAGATGACAGGTGCAGTTCTCTGCGAAATGCCATTTTGAGAATACCTGCTGAGTTCAAATAAGGTGTCACATGCTCTCGTGGCGGAATTCCGAAGCAATAACGAGCACATGCATTCTGCACTCTCTGCACTATACGACCAGTGCGGGCTAGTAAACGTGGACCGTAGACTATTTCCGCATAATCAAATTTAGAAAGTACTAAAGAATTACAAAGTTTGATTCGCAGATCGACGCTGATAAAATTCCGAATTCGATATAGTATTGTGAGTCTATAAAATGCGTTTCTTGTAATTTCCGCAATATGCCCCTCGAAACGCAAAGATTCATCCATTATTAATCCCAGATTGCGTGCCTCCGATACACGTTCTACTTCTTCTCCCGAGATTATAACTGCTGGTTTATGGTGTTCGATCCGCTTAAGTTGATTTTTAGAGCCAAATACCATAACTTTAGATTTACTTGGATTTAACACCAAGCAGTTGGACTCTGACCAGGCTGTAATAATTTCTAAATCTTCATTTAGTTTCGCAACAGCGTGTCCTGTATTATTTGGATTAAATGAGATGTAGATTTGAATATCATCAGCATAAAGGTGGAACTTACAATGCTTTATGGAGTCACGGACATCTTTGGTATAGAGAATAAAAAACAGTGGACCCAAGATAGAGCCCTGAGGTACCCCTCTGGAGACAGCAGATGGCTTTGAATTTGCACATAACCCTCTATCATTTTGAAGTTTAACGATCTGCGAACGACCACTAAGATAACTGGCAAACCATGTAACTGTCTGTGACTCAAAACCGTAGTATTTCATTTTGGATAATAACAATCGAGTGTTAATGGCATCAAAGGCACGAGAATAGTCAAGAAGAGCCATTATCGTGCCCTGACCTATAGCTTCTTCGTTGAGGAAATCCGATAGTTGATCGAGTCTAGTCGTGGTACTTGCCGTGTTGTGTGAGTACCTACCGGTAGTCCGCCCATTTAGACAAAAGAATAGTAGGCAGTTTAGATAACATAACTGTGATTAGACTCGAGTCTTCGAGGTGGTTTTCACGGTTAAGTGTGAGTACAGCGGCACAACATAATGGGTTTCAATTTTATTAGAAAACATGACAATGTCTTTATGGTATTCTGGAGCCACTAAATTAATTTTTTTGAGTTTCTTGTTTCAAACGCGACAAGATATAGGGTATTTGACTGTATTTGAAATTAATTATTTTACACCATGCATGAAATAAAGCACCAGAAGATTAATAGAGAAACTTAGACAGCATTAGACACAATTTCTATTATAAAACCCGTATAAAACTAAAGAGTAGGTAATTTGATTGTGACGTCACATGCTAGTGTTTCATATAAATTTCATAGTAGCAAAATCGTTTTGACAGTTTGTAAAAAGAAACTGATTTGACTAGTAGTCAAATACCCTTTTATCTGGGGTGCCGAACTTGTAGCCCGAGCGTAGACATTTTCGTAGCTACAAGTTCTCGGAATTGCTAAATTGACACAATCGAGTTGATTCTTCGTATGCCATCTTGAACTGTAACCATTCCACTGCGTCAACATCAACAGTGATAGGTCCTTGGTATTAGGAGCGCTAGGTTTTAATTCCCTTGCAGTAACTCGGATCGAATTACAAACTCCGAGTGACAACATGCGAAATTATACGTGGCGATACAGACTGTCTAGAGCTGGTAGGAAGAAGTGTTAGACTCGCTGTCCCATTTGTGCCCAAATATCTCCTGAGACCGCGAAGTCACAACCTTTTGGCAGCACCAATTACGCGCACTGTAGCACATAAAAACTCACCAGCTGTGCGGGCTCTAAGGCTGCTGAACTCGCTACTGTCATGGGCACCAGAATGTGATATGTTTGCAAGTCGATGGATGGTTGTGTATCAGATGTGTCTGCGGTACTGTGAGGTGATGGACGAAAGTTGATTGTGATTTGTGGTCCGATTTTACCATTGTGTATAAATTACGTATTTTATAATTTGAATTGTACAGTGATTTGGTTTCGACTGTAATACTGTATATTATGTTTTCAATAAATAAATAAAATAAAAATGATTTTTTTCCTTAGGACTTACTTGCAATCAGAGACTTTACATAAAATGTGTGAAGATAAATAAGCTCTAGCGAAAAACATTTTGATTGCAATATTTACCAAAACACATGTTTTAACAAACTGCAGTAATTTTGTTCATTGTAGTATAAAAATCAGCGGGATTGCCTCTTACTTTTAAATTTTTACTTTTTAGTTCTAAAACTCCCAATAGTCAATGACATTACTCATTCAGCCAACATAATAAAAGTATTTTAAAGAATTTAAATATTAAATAACAACTTAATGTATAAAATAAGCAATCGCCAAGTCGAGCAAAACACAGAGGCACGGCCGTACCATCCTTTTCTCGAAGCCATTCAGGCCATTTTCGACGTCCTGTAATTTTGTTCTGGCTAAAGCTGCTAGAACTCTGAATTTTCAGTGACATATGTATATTCCCAAGAACTTGTATTTTAAAAATTATTGCACGTCAAAGTTTCTTAGTTTTGTCACTGACACACTCCCTCACTCACAGATCATCATAAATCTAAGGTACTTCTAGCAGACCCACAAGCTTCAAATTTTAAACATAAGTAGTTTTTAGCTTATCAAGCCATAAAAAACCTAAAAATATTACAATATCAGTCACGTTTTAAAGATTTAAGAACTGCATAAGTAAGTTTGTAGTATAAATATATGCTATTACAAAGTTACTTTTGCAGTTCCTACAAATAGTAGGTAAAGTGGTAAAGTAAAGGTCTAATTAAGATGTACGATGTGAGTATGAGGATGTGTATAGTACGTGTATGGTAATTAAGGATATGAATATGGTATAGGTATGAGTGCGGGTATGGTGTGGGATGGGTACTTGGGTATGAGTATTGTATGAATACAAGTAGTATAGTTTGGTATGGCCTGTAGTTTTATATGATCTGTGGTATAGCCATGAGTATTGTATAGGTTTGAGTTCTCACAATTTTCTTAATAAATTAATGGATGGGTTAATTAATTAAGAAAATTAACTCTGCTGCAGGCGCCATTCTAATGTCACTTTAAGGTAGTTGACCTTACGCGCTTTCGTCTTTCGAAGTTGAGATCTGCAGACCTGCCCTTCGGTTTTCTTTAGAGAAACTTGATTATTGAGTTGTGTCTGTCCTCTTGCATCAATGTCATAGTGAACACATACGTAAACATACCCCCGATTATAGAGCGCTTCTGCTCGTTCTCGTGATCCTATGTCTTGATCATTGACTTGACTATTCACGACGCCTTGGTGACTGAGTCTTTTTACAATGTGTTCGAGGTAGTAGTTGTACTACTAACGTACACTTACTGTGGTTCGCGTTAAGAATGCAGTAAAATCGTAATTTTTCGACGGCCTAGCCACGCCCGTAACCAATCAAATCGTTCCTAATTAGAAAGACAAGTTCACAGTGACCAGATGAAAGCTTACCTTACTTTCGAATTAGGAACGGTTTGATTGGTTACGAACATACGAGCATCGCTAGTCCGGCGGACAATGATGATTTTTTGCATTATTAACGCGAACGCACTTTATAGGTAGGTAGGTAGGTAGGTAATAAAATTAAAACAAAGTTATTTAATGAATGCATTTATTAATATTGTCTTCGGTTACCGCGATAGTTACTCATGAAATAAAACTATGAAAACGGATTATATCGCGTATATTGAATTTATACTACATCCCGACGTTTTGAACCCTTTACAGCGTTCGTGGTCAACGGGTGACTAATCCGGGCGATATAATCCGTTTTCATAGTTTTATTTCATGAATGCATTTATTACTTCAACGTAGTCAAGTTGTCATCAATGTCCTTCATCTATGCTGATATTGAGATTTTCTGGCTCGTAGTCGGGGTCGACCACTCTGGTCGCGATGATGTGTTTGGCGACCAGCGCGGATTTGCGAGCAGTTCGCGTCTTCTCGGCCGATTCGAAATCCGTCTCGTAAGTACCAAAGCGCTCTCTGTTGAAACAATAATAAGTTAAATATATCGCCAATGTCAGGTTTGTTAATTTTTATGATTATTATGAATACCAGTGTTGATCGCCTAGGAGGATATAACCAAGCGGAATAGCCATTAACAGGCATTCCCCTCTGTCGAAAATAGTCGGCCAATGGTCATACACAATGTATGGACTGACGTTTATCTGACATGGCTATTTTGACGTTACGTATAAATTTGACGTTCCCCTCTCCCGCAAAAATTGGCAGACTTTTTTGTACAGCAAATTACAGACGTGGCGCGCGGCTCCGTTTGGTTATATCCTCCTAGTTAATCGCAGTTCACCAGTTATAGATTTCTGAGTTGCAAACTTCCACGACTCGCACGATATCTGAAGGTTTACCGCGAACACCGAAGTTCGCAAATTGCGGGAATCGTTCTCTACAATTAGGGCGTAATTAGAGTGACAGAGAAAGATGAACTTCGGTGTTCGCGGTAGGCCCTCTGCTCTAGGAGTTATTGTTATAACATCAAACTTCTTTCAGATCGCCTGCAAAAAGGAAAGAAAAATATATATTATGTTCTTTCTCTGTCACTTTTAGCAGCAAAAGAGGACGAAGTGTCCAAAAAGGACAGAAGTAACAATCCCTTCTCTCTGTAGATAATTTTTGATGTTCTGACTTAAAGTTTGACTAAGGGCCACTTGCACCAATCACTAACCCGGGGTTACCCGTTAAACCTGGAGTTACCATGGTTAGCAATACAATTTGACACTGGGTTAACGGTTTAACTGGTTAACCCCGGGTTAGTGGGATGGTGCAAGTGGCGCTTAAACTTAAAGTTTCCAAAATTGGGATTTTTTTTCAAACTTAGAAATTTCTCAGAAATTAATTACAATTTCCTATGAGAAACATAATTTTCTTCTTCCTAAATGAAAACTTGTTTTATTTCATGCGATGTCTGTAGATTACTTACGAGAATCCCGCCGTCCAGTCAAAACCGTCCATTAAACCGAAGGCTATGTATCCTTTTATCTTCATAACTCCCTCATCCAGCACATCCAGCAGGTCGCTCAGCATGGCTCTGATGTAACTGATGCGTTCGTCATCCTGAAGACCGCCGGTTGTGGACCATCCATTGTCCGACACGTATATGACTGCGCTGCTGTATCTCTTGTGTACTTCGTTTAAGGCGTTGTATAAGCTGCGGGGCGCCCACTGTTGAACAACGTCTTGATTATATTTTTTTAAAGGGCGTTACACTTTTACACACAGCAAGGTTCCTGACTCTCCTGTGTCCTTAAGTTAAGGGCTTTTACTGGTATCTACTCCCTTCTTATTTACTCTAAGATAAAATCATTACTGATATGCAGACACCCTGTACACTGGGTTACCATGGCAACACACTAATAATATTAGACTAATACCGTTCAAGAAATGGGCCCCTGACCTTCCAACCCAGACGGGAAACAGCCGTATTGAAACTAGTCGGGTTTCCTAAAGGTGACGCGCGTTCTGATGCCAACTGCAGCTGCATTACTGTATGATGTTTTACTTCACCGAAAAGCGATTGGGTATGTAAATATCAAATGATATTTCCTACGTAGGTAAGTTTCTAGGAACTCAATTGGTACGAGCTGGGATCAGTCGTCCTAACTGGCATCCTAGGATCCTAATAAACTTTTTTCTAGTTAATGCACCAGGTTAGACCTTTACGATTTAGGATTTTGGATTCTGAATTAAGCAGTAAAATGTGTGTTGAACTTGACCGCTACACCTAGTAATGACATAGGTAACAATAAATATAACAAATCATTAACAATTTTCTTATCTCGAATGTCGCTCAAGGTCGTCCGAGTTTGAGCAAGTATTAGTCGGTCTACGCAATACGCATGCTTTCTCGACCTTAGCCGTGCATTTGACCTTGTGAATTATGAAATCCTGTGGGGTAAAATTCGCGGCTCGGGAGTACCTGAGGACCTGGTACGCGTCTTCCAGTACTGGTTTCCGAGATTTTTTTTTAAATATTTTTCATGTGTATAATTTTTCAATATTACAATATTGAAAAATTAAAAAAAAAAATCTTAATGAAATTATTTTCAAAATTGCTGTCTTGGGGTTAGATATTAAGATATTACGTGTATTATTTATGGTATATTGTACAAAAAAAAAACAGTAAGGTACATATATCGTATCTGAAGGATAAAATCTTGATATTTTGTGTCAAAAACAAAACAAACTATACCAACCGATGAAAAGGCGCAGTTAAAGGGTTAAAGAGGTATTTCCCGTTCGATATATGGATATTACGTATCATTTTATGATTAATATGTATCCGTGCAATTCTGAAGTACAGTTCCATAAGTCTCGTAAAATAGGTATTGAAGTAGAACTGTGTCAGTTTGTAAAATTGAAAAATTAAAAAAAAAAATTAATGATATTATTTTCAAAATTGCTTTCTTGGGGTTGGACATGAGGATATCACGTATCATTTGTGGTATATTGTACAAAAAAAATCAGCCATATCGTGTCTAGAGGAGCCCAAACTTGGTATGTTTCGAAAATTCTTTTTGTTTTAATTTAAAAAAATGCCCGAAATGTAATGATGTGATATATTTTAAGAATCGACTCAAAAAGCCCTTTCGTATGATACCACACACGATAGGTTTTGGAATTTTATTTTTTTTTCCATACAAAAAAAAATGTTTTACCACTCCCCCCAGCGAAATTTTTTTAGGAACTGCGGGTCAAAAATTTTGTTTTGACCTCTAGTATGCGTGTGCCAAACGGCTAACCTGTACATCGATTTGCGGTATTCCTTTGAAATTGGGGTCGAGCGGCTTCCGCTAATCTAATAGTTACATATTAGAATAAAACTGTAACGAGCTGCTATTTTGGACGGGTTCAGGGTTCAGGGTTACGTTACGACACATTTCGCGAGAGCTGAAACACGTGTTTCAACTTTCGCACTTTGAAACGTTCTACTCCTAATTGCAAGACCGAAGTGATACCATAAGTGCTCCGTGAACAAATTTTCTTACAAAACCCTAAAAATATTGAAAACAAGAGAGAAAGATGAAGACTGAAAATAAACAGCAAAGGGAAAGCAAATAAAAAAAAATTATAATATGATGTTGTATAACGGACAAGGTAGCGTAAAAAACTAAACAGCGAGAAATAGCTGTAGGGTTTATCAGTTAATATTAAGACAAAAACAAGAGAGGTAACCTACGAGGTATTTTTCAAGGAAATTGACAGATAGAGTGGCGGCAACAACGACGCCGCAACAATAATACAGTTGTATGTACGTACATGCACTCTTGTTCACTTACCGTTCGTTTTACCAACTTTGTACTACAATCAAGCCTAAAAACTGGTTCCATCTCTGAAGCTCTTACATGTAGTGCAAGAGAACAATCCAGCTTTAATCGAATCATTATATTATAATGTTAAAAGATTGAAGCCAGTAAAGAACTGTACGTTTTTGTTATTATAAAGTTATATAAAGTACCAGTATATACTTATACACTTACTTTTAACCAGGAAGACGCTGCCGTAGGCCATTCCTCTGGCTGAGACGTGCCTACATTCGTATCGTCCGCCATGCTCGGCACGATATTACCTGCTTCATAATCACTAGCGTAAGCGTACACATTAGCGGCTGTGTAGTGACCAACACCAATGAAGTCCGCAGTGCCTTTCACGAGGGCTATCTCTTCCTTAGTGAACGCTGGGAGACGAGATCTGGGGTAGCCCTGTTCCTTGCTTTTTGCGGCAACGCGCTCAGCGTACTCCTTGGGCCAGCCACCTTGCTCCGAGAAAATGGGATCGGCGTATAAGCCCCACTGAAAAGGATAAGGAATAAAACTCTTGTTTCGAACAAATTTCCAGGACCCATTTTTATAGAAGTGGCAGTTGTTCATGGCATTTTACAGGTACAGTCGACTGTAAATTCGGTATTTTTTGAAGCGAAAATTTGTTTTTCTATTGGGGCAGGTCGACCAACCCTCCATACAAAGGGATTTTTTTTTTTGCGTCATAAACTTTTTCTTATACTTTTTTCTAACAAGAACACGATACCGAATATGTCCTTAAACGGATCCCCACATTTATTTTTATTTTTGACCTCATTAGGCCAAGCAATAAAAAAAGGTATAGAAGGAAATGCTGGGAACACAATTTTTGACTCCGTAACTTTGTTTGGACTAGTTAGGTGAACATATCAGAAGTCCCCGGCCGTAACTCTGGTGCCGAGGGGGAGAGGAGGTTTGAAGGTTCAATTTTTCAGTTTTTCACATATCTTGGAAACTTTGCATCTTAGCGACATGACTACTCAAACAAAACGAAAACTGATTAAAGGGTCTAGCAGGCAAAGCGAACAAGAAGTGCCCCCAACGACGGATTTTGTCATTCATTTAGATGGTGTACTGGCGGGCCCTAAGAACACTCTATGGTTAATATCAGTTCTCGATCTTCTTTTGTTTTCGAGTTACTCAGGATGTTAATGGACTTTTTTAATGATAATGTTACAGACACCTTCTAAGAAATTTATTAAAACAATGACATACTTACTTAAATTACTATGACATACATACTTACCTAAATTTATAACAAAACAATTTTATAATATGAATATTGTACAATAATTTATTTATTATAATACATTTATTAATGATCTCATGTGTAATTAGAAAAATTGTTTTATGACCTGATATTTTTTACATAAATTAATAATTTGCTGCATACAATACAATAAAATATATATAATAATAATATGTTATGAGTAAGCTAGTGATATGCTGTGCCCTTACAGGGTCCATGTGAGACATTGTATATTATAATTTACATCTATACTGTACCATGGTTGCAATAAAAAATTATGAATTATGTAAAATAATCAGCGTATCATTGAGTGTCATATTTTGTAAACTGTTCAAGTTAGATTAATCAAACAAAATTATCCTTGACAATAATAAAATATACTACAAAATGCATATTTTTAACCTGCATCATATCCTTATACTTCATTATAAAATAAAAAAAATCTTCTATTTTTTTTTTACTTTTCGCAGAGGGTACACCTACAAAAAATCCACTACATGCACATCAAAAAATATTTGCATAAATCTTCGTGCGTCATGTCAAAAAAAAAACATTATCGAACAAGTAGTTACTAGCATATATTAAATAAAGTACAAAGTACAATACAATACAATACAAATCTTCTTTATTGCTCACCAATATAAAAAGGATATGACATACAAATTAAGCACTTAAACTATGGTAGACAACAGGCGGTCTTATCGCTAAAGAGCGATCTCTTCCAGACAACCTTAGGGTAGTGGAGACAAGGCAAAAAAAAACAAGTAATGTGAGTAGGTGATGCAGTGAGTGATAGAAATTGAGAAATAATAATACCTAATAATACACATACATAAATAGCAAATAGTATAAACTACATATACTACCATACATAAATAAATATCATATATAACATATTTACGAATGTATATATAAAACACCACAACGGGGCCAACAACAATTAGGGACATAGGAATAGGACATAAAAATAACATTATGGAAGTGATAAATAATATTCTTTTACTTGAGTTTTCAAAATATGAAGTGATTTAGCATGCCTCAAGTAGGAAGGTAATGAGTTCCACAACCGAACTGCCTGGAACGTAAAGGAATCATTAAAAATTTTAGAAGTAGATGATGGGACTTTAAGAAGATAATTTTGAGAAGATCTGATAGACTGAACATAGCTAAAGCGGTCTTTGAGATAACGGGGAGTTTCAGGATTAAAAAGTATGCAATAAAGAAGAGAAAGAGTGTGAAGGTTACGTCTACGCCGAATAGGAAGCCACTTGAGCTGCGCACGAAAGCTAGATACATGGTCGAATTTGCGCAATCCAAATATGAAACGTATACAGATGTTCTGAATACGCTCCAGTTTGCTGCTCCAGTTTGCAACTGCTCTTCAGATAAATCAATATAGGAGACATCAACGTAATCCAAGATTGGGAGGAGCAACGTCTGAGCAAGTGTAATTTTAGTTGGGATAGGAAGAAAGTTACGGGGTCTCCTCAGGCAAGCCACTGACGCAAACATCTTCCTGCTAACTTCGCTAAGCTGAGGCACCCAAGAAAAAGTGCTATCAATAATAATACCTAGGTTTTTTACGTGGTCAGAGAAAGGAATCAATACTCCGTTAAATATTATTGGTGGGAGATTATTATGGTCTACTCTCGAAATCAATCTGGGGCTCCCAATAAGGATGGCTTGAGTTTTACTCGGGTTAACGTTTAGTCCATAGCTGCTGCTCCATTCAGAAATTCGTTGTAAATCACTCTTCGTCGACGAGATAACAGCTGATAGATCTTTAAGCGAACCCTGTGCATAAATTTGAAGATCGTCGGCATAAAGGTGGAAAGATGAAGAGATATTGAGAGTAATGGAATTGATAAATAAAGAACATAACAAAGGAGACAACACGCCGCCCTACGGTACACCGGCTAGTGTGCTGCACCATGATGACCGGGAAGAATCTACCTTTACACGTTTCCGACGACCAGTTAGAAAGCTACGAAACCACTCAATTGCAGCAGGAGATATGTTTAGAGAACGCAGTATCGCCAGCAGAATATCAAAATCAACAGTGTTAAACGCGTTGCTAAAGTCCAGCAACGTTAACACTGTTAACTTACGATCATTCATACCGAAGCGTATATCATCCGTGATATTTACGAGAGCAGTAGCCGTACTATATCCTGACCAAAAGCCAGATTGAAAAGGATTAACAAGATCATTTTTGTTGAGAAAGGAAAGAAGTTGTTGGAAAATGGAAGTTGGAAAGCGCTCAAGGACTTTGGAAAGGAAAGGTAGAATGGAGATAGGACGATAATCAGAGAAAGTGGTAGGACTGGATTTCTTAGGTAAAGGGATAACTTCAGCATCTTTCCAAAGCGAAGGAAAAACGGAATCGGAAATCGAAGAGTTTAGAATATAGGTAATGACAGGAACAAGGAGGTCAAGGAGTGGAATAATCATATTACGGCTAATGCTGTCGACACCCACGGCGTTAGAAGCAATAGATACGACGTTCCTCTCAACATCACCGCTGGAAAATTGAGTAATAGAAAAAGGAGAAGAGTCTGGGATTGGAAGCGATGAAAGATGATCAAGGGTCCTGAACTTAGCAGGGCCACTAAAGATAGAAGAAGTGGAAAAATGTTGATTCAACTGATCAATATTAATATCTTTTGAACAAGAACTCTGTGAATTTTTTCCAACTCCAAGAGACTTTAAAAATTTCCAAACTCTAGCGGGGTTACCGTCTTCCACAGACTTATGGATATAACGCCTTCGAGCGTCTCTGCAGACTGTACTGCATCGATTCCGCAAGGAATGATACTTAGCCTTGTTTGCATCAGAGGACTCCGTCCTGTATCTCGATTTAGCTAAATTCTTTCTTTCCAAAAGCGATCTGATTTCTTGAGTCAGCCAAGGAGCAGGAAGATGCTTTACCTTGATTGAGCGAATTGGAGCGTGCTTGTCATACAGCTGAATGAGAAGTGAGTTCAATATGGTGACTTTTTCATTGACTGAACTGGCACTGAAGAAGCACTCCAATCAACTTCGACAGCGTCGGCGCGGAGCTTCTCTACATCCATGCGACCAAAACTACGCTGTAACACGATTTTAGATTTAAGTTTGGGAGGACGAATTCTATAGGAGAGGTAAAGAAGATCGTGGTAGGAGAAGGCGTCCGCAGACAACTGACCAAATTTAGCTACATGGGAGACGGAAGAAACCAAAGCGAGATCTAGAAGTGAAGGGGAGCAATTAGGAAAGTGATGGGTAGATTTCGAAGGAAGGATACTCAAATTGCAAGAATCAGCTAGTGCCTTAAGAGCTTTAGAGCGATGATCATTTTTGAGCAAGAATGTATTGAAGTCTCCCATGATGACATGGTGTTGAAAAGATGGTAACAAATCTTCGAGAACTTTTTCTAGCGATGAAAAGTAATTAATATTAAGAAAGTACCAGTGCAGTGTGATGATAAGTTATTATGTAGGTATACAATCTCTTCTAATAAACGTATTTGTAATGCATCGACGATGATATGTCAACATTGATAACATTTGACACATAAAATTATCTGCATTTGTTTTTTGCATTTTGTGTTGGAAGATGGATAACATTAAGTGTAAGTCTTGTGACAAAACATTAAAAAATATTGATGGGAAGAAAAAATGCATAAAAACTGGGCAAGAGGCTGATTTAAGTGAAAAATAATAGATAATCAAGATAAAAATGAGAGCCCTAAATAAACCTTCAAGAGAGGTTCTCTCAAAAACTATACAAGATATTGAAAAACTTGACTGAATAATACTTGTAACAAATTAAGTCACTTTATTTTGTATGGTATTTCGTTTTGTTTGGGTTGGCTATGTCGCTCAGATGCATAGTTTCCGAGATATAATCGAAAATCCGAAAAACGGAACGTTCAAACCCCCCTCTCCCCCCCGGCACCAGGGTTACGGGCGGGAACTTTTGATATGTTTACTTCCTAACTAGTCCAAACAAAGCTACGAAGTCAAAAATTGTGTTCCAAACATTTCCCTCTATAACTTTTTTTGAGTATTCATTTCCTGGCCTATTGATACAAAGGAGTAACGTGCAAAAGTGTACCTAAACATAATATATCTGTGACGTCGACTGTACCTGGTGAAAGCACAGAACCCCTACCGAATTATTAGACTAAAGCCACTTGCAGCCTATTGTTTAAAAATTATACCACCAAAGACAGGCAGCTAAAATGCTAGAAAAATTACGCAAATAAATTACTTTTATAAGATTCGCTAAAGGTCCTTGGATGAGACAAGGAATGTTGAATTTATTAATAAAATGAACGTTAAGAAATTAAGGTATTTGACTTTTCCTAAATTATAGGCAGATTTGAGCTTTCTGACAATCAATTACTATCTTTGCTTATGACTTCGTTTGGACTAAAAACTTACATTTGCTTGGTTAAAAAGTTCAGAAGCCGCCTTATCCGCCTCAGAATCCGTCAATGGCGGGTAATAGTTAATGCCGAACGTGATTCCACACTCCCCGCTCTGGCTGGGCTTAAAGTCGTTGTTGTACGCGTGGTACGCCTTCGCGTGAGCCACCACCAAGTTCTTCGCGCACAAATACTCCCCTATACCAGTGGCATTCAGCCGAGGGGCTTTTAATGCCCCACCGTAGCCTTCAAGGCATATCTCTCTAGCACCACTAAGCGTTATCCAATGTTTAACTCGATCACCAAATAAGGAAAATGCTACTCTAGCGTAATCCTCAAACCATTCAATAATGAGGGGGTTTGTAAATCCTCCCAGCTCTTGGAGTTTCTGAGGCAAATCCCAATTGTACAGCACTACCATGGGCTTGATGTTGTACTTGAGCATTTCATTGATGTAGTTGTTGTAGAAGTCAACTCCCGCTTGATTTATTTGGTTGGGGAAGCCGGAGGGCAGAATTCTGGACCAGGACAGTGATAATCTGTACATATCTAAACCTATTTCCCTCATTATCTCTACGTCCCGTTTGTACTTGTGGTAGGAATCGCATGCGATGTCTCCGTTGGTCTCGCCTGTGACCAGTGTCGGATTGTTGTGGATCATGTGGTCCCACATGCTTTCTGATTTGCCTATAAAAGCGCAGTTAAGTAATAAGGTAACGTTACGCGAACTCAGTGGTCTACTACCGAGCTATCTATATGAACTATTTTTATCCCCTGTCACTAAGAAGCCTGTCACTTTCGCAATTACATACTTGTTAGAACGTGATAGGCATAGTGACAGGTGATAAAAATGCAACCGTTCGACGGCCGCTATGTATTTATATGGTCAAAGAAATCTTTCAATTATATCTTAGAGATTCTTGTAGCAAATTAGCGATACACATTCCATCTAAATATTAAATAGCTAATAACAAATGCCTTTTAATCCTGATGCAACTGCTGTATTGAGTCTAAGGGTTTCGTCCTTCCTATATCTCAATCTCTTCCTATACCTATATGATCGACATGTATTTTACCTAGGGAGGTAGAGTAGATGTGTCTCCATCTATCGCTCTATTAGGCATGATGACATTGATGACAGTAATTAAAAGTCACTAAAATATTATATTTATTTATTAAACTTTAATCGTAGAATACGAAAAACGCATTTATTTTTTGGCTTATTATTAACCGGGCTACTAAAATATTAAACAGAAACTTTCATTGGGCATATAATAATATAATTTGGCCGTGCATTAATATTTATATTGGCTCCAAATATAAGCTTCATATTTAAAAACAAAACTGGCATCAAATTCAAGCCACATAAAATAATAATTGGGATCTTGAAATGATAGTTTGGCAACTAAATAATAAATTGGCATCTATTATTGCAAAGCGTATGATTTTTATTGTTTGTTGTCATATAGTTGTTTACGCCTAAGTAAGCATATTGAGCACATCGTTTCAGGTAGTATTTAAATTGCAGAAGCAGCTAAATTTAATGAATATTGGTTTATTTTTTGTAATAATACATCGTTTGTTTCACACGATACTATAATTATAACGCCTTTGTATTAACAGCCAGTGTAGACTGCCATAAGGTCATAGTGGAGTGGACCAGCATACTTTATTTAGGCACTTGGTTTGGGTCATAAGTACTAATTCGAGCGAGTTTAAGTTAAATCTAATCACTTTTTCCTAGGCACACTGGTCGTCGCACATAAATCTTTCAAGGTACTCTAAATTTAAAATGGTCATATTTCGGAGTAATATGAAATTTAAAAAAAATTAAGTCCTGGGTTAGGTTAGGTTATCGTGAACGTTAGGTGTAATTGTGAGTGAGGCCAGGAGGAGCATGTAAGAATTAACTGGGACTTAAATACTCAAGTAAGTACCGAGAGAGCGAAGCGAGCGTACAAATACAAATTGACATATTAAATTCCGGTAATTAGTTTTTTAGGTAAATTTGATATTTCGAGCATAGGTATTTTATTAATACAATTACTCAAAAAGTGCTACTTTACGTACTTACTGTTTACATTTTATGACATTAAAAAAATATTATTAAGTCTTTTTGTAGAAATAATAATAAATTGGTGCCGATTTTTTTTAATCCCTACACCTACACGCGCACTAGTACTAGTAGTAGCCTAGTAAAATTATAAAAGTGACACACTATAACATTCCGTTATTATTCCATAAACATTATCTTAACCGACATTAATCAAAACACCTTAAGTTCTCTACCCATAGGTTCAATGTTTATACGACCACAATAACTTTTTTAGGATCCTTTTTTTATATTAAAATGACAGCTCGAGTACTGATGGTCGAAATACAAATTTTAAGTGTGCATGTACCTTAATTTGCTATCTAAATATTTTAAAAGAATTTCATTTTTAAATTAATAGATGTCGTTTTCTTGTAAAATATGCTTCACAAATGGTCTCCAATATTCTAATTCAGTTGCCAAATAAATAATTGGTACTTGCCTTTAAATAAACAAAAGCTGTAATGCCATTAAAATACGACTCATATTGGAATAATTTGATGCTCCGCTTTAGTTGCCAAAGTATTAATTTTTATTTTTTTAAGCTACCGAAGTCCGATTAATTAGTAGATCGGTTAAATACATGCCTTATTTTTTATATTTGGCGATATTGGTAAATGTTTTATTAAAATAAAATTACAAAATACGCAAGTCCGACATGATTCGGAGAACACCAATCAGAGCGAATGACGTCACGTTCATGTAAACAAATATCCAAAGTACTGAAAGTACTGGTTCTCCTATGGTTCTCCTGCTATTTTATTTACGATTCACGGATTCAGTTTAAGTAGTTTAAACCGAATATTAACTAATAATAATAACTTGAATCATGGAACAAGGATTTACTAAGGCAAACAGTGCTAATTTGCCTAGAATAGATGTGATAATGCTTGGCGAGTTTTTTGTTCAGCAAAAGCTAACTTTTAAATGTCAAAAGTTCCTTGTAAGTACAATAAACAATATTTATAATTATATAAAAATCATACTAATTTAAGTAATTAACTAAATCCAAATCCTGTAAAATCGCTTTTTATGTGTATTCCATAGCAGGTTAATATTAGAATTTGTCATTATTTATTAAAGACAACACTGGTGTAATTTGAAACCTAACCTCAAAAACCTACTCTTATGCAACTTTAAAATAAAGTTACGCCTCAAACAAGATAGATAATGTTAGGTATAGAAACTAAAAAATAAATTAAATACTCACATCACATCTAAATGATCTTCGCAAAAATAAAGATGAGTCTTAGGCAATACGGCCATTGTCTCGCCTTGTAAGTTTAAGCTACTTGTTTCGTGTTGTTTTATTGTGTGGAACATGCACAAATAACTTATTAGGAGTTGTTATTGATGTATTATTACACTGAGGAACCGCACAACATTTTTACACTTTGGTATTCATATTTAATAATACGAAATAAACAAATTATTTAATAAGCTTCTAAGGACCGACTAGAACGTGCGTTTTGTTTATATGAACTTGACGTCACTAGGGACGCCATGACACTTACAAGCGTTTTGGAGCGAATTTAAAATCTAAAAACTAAAATGTAGTTTTTTCCTACTAAACCTTTATTAAATGCAGAAATATGTTACTCAAAGTAAATAATTTATGATTCTTAACATTATAAGACAGTTTTTCAAAATCTGTCATCATGCCTATACGCAAGACTGATAGAAAGGCAGATAACAAATTTTTTTTTCATGTTGACGGTAAGCCCTCAGAACTTTGTTCTTACCACTTATATTCCAAGCTCCCTCTATCGGGAAGGCCGCGCTGGAAGCACCAAAGATGAAATCATCAGGGAACCTCTTCTGCTTGACGGATGCGGCATTGCTGCCAATCACTGCTAAACTGCAATACAATTTATTTTTATTGTAGAATGTGTACGGCCCGAGCAGGATTTTAACTCGCAGCTACAGATCTACAGTGGCGGAAAATTTCCAAAAAGTTGGATAACTTCTCTTAAATGTTCACAGGAAACACTTTTATCTAGGAAAATGCAATGAAAAAATGCAAAAAAAGGCTACAAATTCGGTCAGGATCCTTATCGTATATATATCGTATATATATGTAATAGTCTGGTTCACAAGTTTAAAATGGTGGAAAATAAGAGATACTATATACTCCTAAAAATACGTGTCGTACCTCATTGGATACGCAAAGATGTCTAGAAAAAATGTATTTGAAGCGTTTATTCCCACAAAAATAATTTCAAAAGTTATTAACAAAGTAAGGGAAAAAAATAGATATTTCTTATTTCCCCACTATCTCAAAAAGTATTAATTAATATTTAAGAAATCAAAATTATAAATATATTATTAAAGAGGAAAATATTCCTGACTTTCAGAAGTATCTCAATTATTTATACTTTTTATAGTTTTTATTCAACGCTCAACACAGCCCTCCTCGCCACATTTTCGGGAAACGCGCGCAGCGTGAAAAAGCGAGTACGTAATACATAACACTAAATAATAATATTATTTAAAGGTATTAAATATTAATTTAAATTTTGAAAAAAGAAATACAATTTGAATATATTTCGAAAATAATTTGTCAAAGAATGTAATACTGTTAGAAATTTATCTTAAAGTAATTTTTTCAACAAGTTAGAAAATTATTGATTTTTCTCGAAGTTTTGTCTTTATTGTAAACTAGCCACCCGCCCCGGCTTCGCACTGGTAGTTGAACTAATTTACACAAAACCTTTACAAATTATACAAATAAACCGCTGTACTCCCTTTTTGGCGAACTGTATTGCCGAATTTCACTTGGCAACCAACTTTTCGCCAAACTTTCGTTTGACAAACCAATCGTTACCAAATAATTATTTCGCAACCATTTCATTTCCCAACCCCATAGTTGGGAAATGAAATGACGTACTAGGTTGGATTAGGTTAGGTTGGATTATGTAAAGTTGGGAAATGAAATTCGGCCAAATCAAACTTTGGCGAAAAGTTGGTTGCCAAGAGAAATTCTGCAATACAATTTTTATTAGTATTCAACAAAAAAGGAAGTTTGAGAAAATTTTGTTAAATAACAATTGCCTAACTCGTTGAAAAAATAAATTTAAGATAAATTTCTACAAGTAGTACATTTTCTGTCATATTTGAAATGCACCATATTTTTTTATATTTTTATATAAATAATTAATAGCTTTAAAATAATATTTAGTGTTACGTACTCGCTTTTTCACGCCGCCTGCGTTTCCCGAAAATGAGGCGCGGAGGGCTGTGTGTGCTGGCATGACAAAATGTTAATTATAGGCACAGAGACCTGTTACTTAATGTGATATTTTTACCTTAAAATGACGAGTAGCTGCATGGCTGCTATCGGCAAAAAGCATTTAGATCAAGTGCCACGTTTCCTTATATATCGAGTGGCTGCAAATACTACTGGATTGTCTATACCTATCTGCATACTTATCTTGTATGTTTGTCAAAGGACTGTCTCATTTCAAACATAGACAGAGAGAATCATACTATCTTTGTCTTACACTAGTACTAGCACCCAAAAGAAAAGGATGAGTTTTTTTTAGTTTTTTGTTCTTATTTACTGACAATTTGGTTTGAACAGATGGTCAAACAAACCCCTTATATAATTATATGTTGTTATAGCAACCAGGGTTATTCTCGCAAAATTCAAAAATAATACGAAAGTAAATTGTTTATGGTATAGTTTTTTTTAATAGATAGTGATTCAAGAGATTTATATGTATAATTTGTAAAGGTTTTGTGTAAATTAGTTGAACTACCCGTGCGAAGCCGGGGCGGGTCGCTAGTTTACAATAAAGACGAAACTTCCAGAAAAATGTGTTAATCAATAATTTTCTAACTTGTTAAAAAAATAACTAAGATTAATTTCTAACAGTATTACATTCTTTGACATATTATTTTCGAAACATATTCAAATTTTATTTATTTTTTTCAAAATTTAAATTAATATTGAATACCTTTAAAATATTATGTATTGTTAACGTACTCGCTTTTTCACGACGCGCGCGTTTCCCGAAAATGAGGCGAGGAGGACTATGTTGAGCGTTTAATAAAAAGTGTAAATAATGGAGATACTTCTGAAAGTCAAGATGGTTTTATCGGAAATATTCTCCTCTTTAATAATGTATAATTTTTATTTCTTAAATATTAATTAATACTTTTTGAGATATTGGGGAAATAAGAAATATCTCTTTTCTTCCCTTTTGTAATAACTTTTGAATATATTTATTTGGGAATAAACGCTTCAAATACATATCCGTGGAAGAGTTTCCGTCCGAAAAAGACGAATCCACGAATTGCTATTCCTGCTGAGGCATATACAAGGTGGAAAAAAATAATTTCCACACTGTATAGTGCTTTTCTCAAAACATGCGAGGAAATAAGGTAAAATAATCATTATTTAAGCATCAAGCATCACTTCAAATCGAACCTTCACATCAAAAACAATTCCTCTATTTAATAATTTTTTTAAAGTTAAAGGCACAGCTTACTCCGCCATTCAGTACCATTCAATATTTCTTAATTCAAGTAATTGTGCAATATAAGCTATAAGTATGTGCATGCATGATATTCTTAAAAAATATAAAAGTTATATATTCTTTGATTTTATTAAGCAGTATTCCGACGATCATACACGACGGTTTTGTAAGGTGTAAGGACTATCTCACTCTATCCTATAGATTGAAATGATAGCTGACCGAGTGACCGGGTCGCGGCCTGCGGCTATAATCATTCGCTGTTTACATTTTTTCTTACTAAAAAAGCAATACAGTAATAACTTCCCGTCCGCTAAAGCATTGGCGCGACATTGTCTTGCGGCGACATAGACTACCCGTCCCTTTTTTAAATAGAAAAAGACGGGTAGTCTATCTCGCTGCGAGATACTGTCACGCCAATCTTGTGCTAGGCCTACTGATCTTCCACATATATTTCATATTTTCAGTGTTTGTTGGAACGGAACATTTAACCGCACAATAAGGCATATCTTTTAAATAATCCAAATACTTCTTGCTACGACTGTGACAACGGGCCGCCATTTGCGAACTAAATAGCGCCGTGGCACAATATTTACGCCCCACCCACCGTGGCACAAAATGTGTGGGGTCATTTTGCAGAGCTAGTTCGTCATCTATGTTTATTATCAATCGCTGGCGAGTGCCGACTGCTGGAAATAAAATTGTATACCATTTTATTAGGCAGGCGTCCGGTTATTACCATCCATCCATCCATCCATCCATACCATCCATCCATCCATCCATCCATCCATCCATCCATCCATCCATCCATCCATCCATCCATCCATCCATCCATCCATCCATCCATGCATCCATCCATCCATCCATCCATCCATCCATCCACTCAATAACCTAATTCATTTTAGATTTCATCAACTCTCAATAGTCCTTATCGGGAGCTGCCTCCGAGTGCGTTCCATGACACAGGCAAGGGCAGCATCCGCTCGGTGTACCCCTTACATTAAAGTGCCAAAAAGGCATCTACGTGTTATTGTTCCTAGATGTGAAAGACTTCAGGTACCTATTTTAATGTTTAATATTAGCTTCTGTCCGCAACTTCGCCCGCGTGGAATGAGATGTTCTTTCTCGGGCCTCAAACTCTCCATACCAAATTTCATCTAAATCGGTTCCGCTGTTTAAGTGTGAAGAGGTAACGTGTACAGAGAAACAGTTACTTCCGCATTTCAGTATATTATCAACTTTAGGTAACTGTAAATATGTATTGAGGAAGTCTATCTAAAGATGAATATTTAAAATTAAACTGGTTTATTGACATAATTTATTACAGAATTTACCTTGTTTGTACGAAAATCTGTCGATACACGTGTAGCCGATTATGACCGATATTGCGGATAAAATGAGGTGTGAATGAAATAATACCAATTTGTGACGCTAGTAAATTGGCATAAAGGATGACTCACGTTAGACCGGGCCGTGTCCGGGCCGGAGCTTCCGGCGCTTACTTTTCTATGACATGACAGGTGATCACGTGGTGCTTTCCATAGAAAACGAAGCGCCGGAAGCTCCGGCCCGGACACGGTCATCCTTTTAGGGGCATTTTTTTATTAGAGCCCTCTAATATCACCGTTTTCGAATTAGTGAAAGTGGCCAAATTGGCGTGTGCGTCCGCACCACCTGATTTGATCAGACAATTTAATCAGATTGGCGAAAAAACTGACTGTAAAAGCTGTTATGACCTTAGTCATGATTCAGTAACGTCTAGTCTAACTGTCACATTCCTGACAAAATGAATGGGATTTGACATCAAAAATCATATCTGCCCTATGAACTGGGTACTGAAATTTGCTTTCAATTAACCTAAGGCGTACCGACATAGGTAATTTTTTTAATTTGATTTTGATTATTGTACCAGATTGATCCAACCGAATTTAATTGTGCATTAAACACGCATGGCGAGTCATTGCTACAGGTTTTTGAAATTTACAACCTACTTGTTTTGGCTTTGAAATTGTTGTGACATTGTTATGTTACTAACTCAAATTCGATTGAACTTCTTTGAGCGAACTTATGTAAAGTCTGTTTGCACATGTGATTGTGATCAGGATAGCCGAGTGGACTTGTTGTTCCTGTAGTTATTACTTGCATAGTACTCTTCCCACGAGGACGTGTGGAAGGTCAGAATGGCCGTGTCGCAGACCGTCTATTATGGATTTATGACGGCTGCGTTCGATGGAATGTCAAGTATTGAAATTGTCTATGCTTGAGTGTGTTTGGCTGCGATACAGTGGCTTTTATTTGAATGACCCGAACAGCTGCTTTAATGAATTGGTTTCTACGTTCCTAGCTGATTCTGATGACAGCCCGAAAGGGGCTGGCATCCTGAAAGGAACCGTCAGTCAGATTTGAATTGGAAAGTGTCGAAGTCAACCTCACTACATTCCTATTATTTGTATTTTTATCAATTGTATCGTTTTAGCTATGGCATTCATCGAGTATCATTAATCTTCGTCATCATTCATCTATCCCTGACAGATAGATATCGCTTACAAGGTCTGCCGTGTCAGACGTATCTCTGCTATCTTTAGATAACAGAGATTCGCCTAACCAGTGCAAAAAGAAACTAGACCCTATGCTTAACATAATACTTAAACAAAATTTAAAAAAATGTCTTTAAGTAGTTACTGAGATATTTCATATTTTAAGATAGACGTTTTCCAATTTTTGAACATTGAGTTATGCGTATCTCTTCTAACTCAAGTTAGAATAATTATGCGTAACTCTTCGCAGTTTTTTTACGGCATCTGGATATCTACTATCTCGAGTTATCATAGTTTCGCGTAACCACACGCAGGTAGTACGGCGATAGGTCCAACTCGCGGTGAGGCGGGGCGCGGAGGCAGTATACTTAATGGATGAAGGTGCGAATGCTGCCGTGTCAGACGTGTCTGCTATCTCAAAAAACACAGTTTTGAGTAAATCGACTTTAAAGTTTTTGGTGAGCGTGAAAACTAATAAACTCATATATTTCGTGAGTTTATTGAGTTAAGTCATTTTTAATATGTGTTTTGTGTTTCAATAGACGTGAAGAATAATATTTCTTTACTTCTTTTTTGTAAAAGTACATAGTTTTTGAAATAAACGCATAAACATAGTTTGGCGTAACCACTGTTTCATACATTTGGTGGTTGCGCGTAACTATGTTAACTTAAAGTTAGATGAGTTCGTCGTATGAGCGCTCATAATATTTCGCGTGGCCACGGCTCGCGGGCTTATTGAGGTTTTCGTTTATCTAGAGTTAGAAGACTACATTGTATCAACTTCTAGTAAAACGTGTAACCAGGGCATGGGGAATATTGAGGTGGTCACGCGTAGTTCTTTTATCTTAAGTTATAAGAGTTCGTTGTATTAGTGCTCGTAGTAAAACACGTAACCAGACCACACAAGATAATCCATTTTATAATGTGCTAACTCACATTACATACAAGGAGCCCGATTTCCGTCAGTCCTTACATCATTGGTTATAAAGTAGATCAATCGATTAGTGGAAAGAGCCATATGTTTAATGGCGTATGTGTGTGTGTGTGTGTGTTTGTTTGTTTGTATGTACTTTATTTAATATTTAATCCCAGTAAGTGTAAAAGGCGGAATTAACGGCAGAAGGTCAGTTACTCCAAAAATTTTAACCGCCTTAAAAAAAGGTTCTGTTTGACCCGTATGTTTGTCCGCGATTATCTCGCGTTTGGCTGAACCGATTTTGATGCGGTTTTCAGAAAAGTGTTTGGTACATTCTGGAGAAGGTTTTAGTATACATAGAGCTGAGCTGATGCTGAACCCTGGCTGTACCTAGTGGAACTCAGGTTTGGTGCAACATAGGCACACGCTGTTTTGGTCATCCAACACGTCTTAATGAGCACTTGGGGGAGCAGTACCCAAGATAGAGCTGATGCTGAACCCCGGCTGTACCTAGTGGAACTCAGGTTTGGTGTAACATAGGCACACGCTGTTTTGGTCATCCAACACGTCTAAATGAGCACTTGGGAGAGCAGTACCCAAGATAGAGCTGATGCTGAACCCCGGCTGTACCTAGTGGAACTCAGGTTTGGTGCAACGTAGGCAAACGCTGTTTTGGTCATCCGACACGCCTTGATGAGCACTTGGAGAGCAGTACCCAAGATAGAGCTGATGCTGAACCCCGGCTGTACCTAGTGGAACTCAGGTTTGATGTAACATAGGCACACGTTGTTTTGGTCATCCAACACGTCTAAATGAGCACTTGGGAGTACCCAAGATAGAGCTGATGCTGAACCCTGGCTGTACCTAGTGGAACTCAGGTTTGGTGCAACGTAGGCAAACGCTGTTTTGGTCATCCGAAACGCCTTGATGAGCACTTGGGAGAGCAGTACCCAAGATAAACCTGATACTGAATACTTTTTATGCATTTATTAGTTATCTTCTACAAAAGAAAGAAACTACTACAGAAATATGTAACAAGATAGTACTCGTGCATTACTTATATTGTCAGGTATAACTCATTCAATTATTTTTGTGTTTGTCACTTTTTATTTTTAATTTACGTTAAGATTTTTGTAAGTAGGTACCTGTCGGGGCTTCTAACCTCCGTGGCGACCTGACATAGACCGACTGACTGACTGGCTAACTGACATACATAGTTGGAATATTGGAACATTTGGAACGACCGACATTTAAATTCAATTAGACATGACAATCACAAGACCAGTTGACGACTAGTTCATGACAGACAGCGGACGACGATAAACAGTTCAGTACCTATGTAGGTTATCTTAAGACTTAAAAAAAACGAAATAGTTTAGTTTTTCACAGGGTTTTCAGCAATGATTACAAAGTGAGATTAGCTAAGATAATTAGTCGCACAACCTTTGTTTTCTACCACATTTCTATCACTACACATTCGTAACAAGGCTTTACTTCGTAAAAAACTCATTTTAAAGACTAATTTATCTTATTTTGAACAAACAACATAAAAAAACACCGGAAACGCTAACTTAACCGGGTCAATATTACGTACGTAATGAAATTTAAATGTGACGTTTTCAATCAAAAGGTACCACATTGTCGCTTACCATAAGGACGAAAATTGCTCGTATCTTTATACGAAAAACCTGTCAGAATGTCCTTATGATAAGCGACAATGTGGTACCTTTTGCTTGAAAACGACACAAATAAACAAATACACGTGGCAAGGAGCGACGAGCCGCTCCCTCCGTGCCCCGCGCCCCGCCTCACCGCGAGCCGCCTATCGCCGTACTACCTGCGTGTGGTTACGCGAAACTATGATAACTCGAGATAGTAGATATCCAGTTTGCCGTAAAAAAACTGCGAAGAGTTACGCATAATTATTCTAACTTGAGTTAGAAGAGATGCGCATAACTTAATGTCCAAAAATTCGAAAACGTCTATCTTAAAACATGAAATATCTCAGTAACTAAAGACATTTTTTGAAATTTTGTTTAAGTATTATGTAAAGGATAGTGTCTAGTTTCATTTTGCACTGGTTAGGCGTATCTCTGCTATCTAAAGATAGCAGAGATACGTCTGACACGGCAGGATGGGTACGACAGGCTACGGTGTCAGCTTACCTTAAGGCGGGCCGAACGCCCGAACGGTCGTTTAATAGTAATAACATTAAAAGTTAAAATGTAATAGAATAAAAATAATAATTTTACGAAGCATCTTCTCAATACCTACCAAAAATAAAATAAATGTAGTAACTGACCTTAATATTTTTGCTAGGTATCTTCTAATACCCACAATAAATTTACACCAAACCCGAGTTCCACTAGGTACAGCCAGGGTTCAGCATCAGCTTAGCTCTATGTATACTGAAACCTTCTCCAGAATGTAACAAACACTTTTCTGGAAACCGCAATCTGCATCAAAATCGGTTCAGCCAAACGCGAGATAATTGCGGACCACACGGGTCAAACTGAGAACCTTTTTTTAAGGCGGTTTAAATGTTTGGAGTTAATTCCGCCGTGTGAGTTAACACATTATACAATGGATAATCTTGTGTAGTCTGGTTACGAGTTTTACTAGGAGCACTAATACAATGAACTCTTACAACTTAAGATAAATAACCTACGCGTGACTGCCTCAATATTCCCCATGCCCTGGTTACACGTTTTACTAGAAGTTGATACAATGTAGTCTTCTAACTTTAGATAAACGAAAACCTCAATAAGCCCGCGAGTCTTGGCCACGCGTAATAGTATGAGCGCTCATACAACGAACTCATCTAACTTTAAGTTAGCATAGTTATGCGCAGCCACCAAATGTATGAAACAGTGGTTACGCCAAACTATGTGTATGCGTTTATTTCAAAAACTATGTACTTTTACATATAAAGTAAATAAATATTATTCTTCACGTCTATTGAAACACAAAACACATATTAAAAATGACGACTCAATAAACTCACGAAATATGTGTTTATTAGTTTTCACGCTCACCAAAAACTTTAAAGTCGATTTACTCAAAACCGTGTTTTTTGAGATAGCAGAGATACTTACGTCTGACACGGCAGAGGTACTGTCTCTTAAAACCCTTATTACCCTTACTAGAGCTAAAAAACCTTTAGAATTGGTACATTCTGATATCTGTGGACTGATGATTACACCTGTGACTTGGGACGGTAACAAATTAAATTAAATTAAAATTAAATTTCTTATAAGAAATCTTAAAAATAAATGTTAGTAATAAATAAATTCTAATGTACCTATAATTTAAAACTTATATTCTAAATTTGTTTTGACAAGCTTGACTAACCCAAATATTATGGGACAGTCAAACCTGTCAGCTACAGTCTTCAGAATACGATTGTTACTGCCTCGCAGTCTGCTTAACAGTGATGCTACCTTCTTTTGCTAGATAGCTTGAAAACTATCAGTACGAGCTTCAGCGAACATTGTAGACGCGCTGCAGAAGCGAGGCAGTCTAGCTCTGCGTTCACGCTCCATATCTACATCATCGCAAAGGTTTTCTGTAACAAAATGTCCAAGGTATTTAAATTGCTTCACTCTCCGTTCATAGTTATGCTGCTGCTCAGAGGATGCTGTTAAGGCTGCCGAGGCACTGTAGTGCGTCAGGCATGTTCGCCGAGGCGCGAACGGAAGACTTCTATGCCATTAGACGGAAGAGAGTGGCCTCATTACTCCGACGTGTGCGCGGCAGCACTAACTGCATGCTGAGGGCGTTAGCCGAGCGCCTTGACTGCCCGCTCATTAGGTACTGGACAGAAGTAGTCATTGGTAGGTCTAAGTAGATATAGGTTACTAACATAGTATTAAGGCTAAAATGTTACTAACAAAATATGGATCGCTTTTGATCTGAAATAAATATTTTTTATTTATTTATTTATTTATGCGAGGGATGTCTGTAGGACATTTGTTACCAGCCTTAAAGATCATGAATTCTGTTTTCTTACAGTTATATAACAGCCCATGTGCCTTTGCGTAACGTTCACAAATAGCCAGAAGCTTCCTTAGTGCACCCACAGAGGGCGCCAGCAACACCATATCGTCTGCATAACTGATATTGTTGACACACGTATCACCAATATGGCAGCCGACACGCGTGCTACTGAGTTCCTCTATGAGTGCGTTCACATAAAGGTTGAAAAGGCCAGAGGGGGAGGACAGTCCTCCCTGTCTCACTCCACAATGCAACCCATATGGTTTAGATAGTTCTCCGGCCCACCTGACCTGGTTAACCTGATTACCGTACCAACATCGGAAGATGTTAACGAGGTCAGGAGGTACCCTCACTCTTTCCATCTTCTCCCAGAGGATGTTATACGATATAACATTCATAGATGTTGTGTGACAGGGACAACATAATAAAACACTATCAATACTATCAGGTTGAGCCTGTCACACGATGTTATACAACATTTTATAACATGAGACTGTATCGTCCGTCCAGTGGCGCCCTCATTGGAGGATTTGTGATTTCTAAAAAATCTATTAATTTCTGTATAAATCAGTATTTTAATATTGTTTTCCTAATGATTCCCCAGCTAAACGGCAAATGGTGGCCACATTTTTCCTTTTAGGTGATAAATCAAAAAATAAACAAAATAAAACTGTGACAGAGACCAAAAGTTGGGGAATCAATAGAACTGATTACTGCAATACTTATACTGATCCCACCAAAAACATTTTCATGTAAAATGTTGCCAAGACGAAACCATAAGGCTCGCACTATCAAAAAGTTATCAGATCTCTTGTAGAGCCAAGCTTCTAACTTCACAAATTCTACACCTTAGTCAAATTATGTGGCTTGGCCGTTTCGCTACCGTCACATGGACGTAAGGTGAAAAGTTGATTCAAAATTAATTATTTTTTATTGTACAATAGTTCTTTTTGTAAGTTACCCTCATTTTTTTCATCCCCTAATTTAAAGGGTTGGGTAATTTACTATTAAAAATCCTGAAATACGTATCTGTAGGCATCCTTTACACAATCTGTTTTTTACTGATTCCAAATACAAACTTTAACCCCCTTTTCCCCTTAACGCTCTTTTCCACCCCTTTAGATGATTGATGGGGTGATTTTGAGGTTGAAACTATTATATACGAGAAACCCCATCACAAAAATTATCTACATACCAAATTTCAACTAAATCGGTTCAGCGGTTATTAATTCCCCATACAAAATTCCACCTCCTCAAGTTTTTGAATTTTTCTGTTGTTTGTGTACTCAGACTATCTTAAATACCAAATTTCAGCTTCCTAGGATTTCCGGAAGTACCCTAAAGGTTGATCAGTGAGTGAGTGAGTGACCAAATCGGGGTTTTTTTTAGATATGAATAACATCTAAATCTAAAGTATAAGAGGTATCAAATTAAAAAAAATGCTTAATAAGTCCACTTAATTAGTCTAGTCTTTTCCAGCATGTAAATGCTCGTGTTTGGCATGGTCCAACATGGTTTATACAGTTATTTTGAATGGTAGACTGGGATTGGGATGGGATTGGTCATTACACATGAGGCGATATTGTGCGCGCGAGCTGTAGGCGAGCGTGCAATAAGAAAGCCGATGTGTGTAATGACCAATGCACACGCGTTTCATACGACGTTTTTCAACACACTTGCGATAAAAAAAAGAAACTTTCATATTAATCAGCATGTAATAGTTAAAACAGTGTTGCGTGTTGCACCTGTCATACTGGCGTGCGCCGCTCTCGCCTGCCGCGGGCGCGGGCGGGCGGGCGAGAGACCCGGCTCGCGAGCACGGGGCTCTTGCCGCGTACCCAGTCTGTGTTGTAATATATATACTCGACAAATTTAAGAAGGCTCCGTTTCCATGCATATTATTAGCAATCAGTTACCGTCTTAACTCAGTCGGATAATATAATGAAAAAGCACGAGTGTTATAATATACCGAAAAAGCACGCGTGTTTAATATCTAGGATTATGAGCCAAAAATCAGTGGAATAAAAACTTAAAATAATTGGCATTTTAGTACTTAAAAAAGTATTATATTTATAATGTAGTCTTAACACATATCCTTGAAAGAGGTTGAATATTAATCAGACATCTGTGTAAATATAATATTATAATACAATTATGCTAATCAAATAAATACAACGATTGGCGGAAACCGTGGTATAAAAATAAAAAAAAACCGGCCTGTTTTAAGAAAAGTCATCGATATCTCTTCTAAATACCTAAAACTGGTATGGATGTGTTCCTCGCGGTCTTCAGAATACGAATTGACCGGTTTTAGCTTTTTCATATCTATTTGACATTTGGAGACCTCGAGGAATCGCAGCCATCTTGGAAAATGTGTACCATCCTGGAGAAATTTGCGTTTTACTCTAAATCTACGTTCTCTATGAAAATATGGTGTAAGGTAACATTAAAGCTTAATTATTAAATTCAATACTTGTTCGTGTACAGTCCTCGATTATAAGAAAAAAATACATCTTGTTATAGAAAATAATTGCTAAATCCAGATTTACCGCTTATACCCTTTCAGGGGATATTCTCTTAATAGGAAACTTGGAGGAATATGAATTCCACTTTAATCTATATATTTGTACACGTTATACCCCAATGTCAACATGTTACTCGCCTCGGTTTAAATACTGATAATCAGTACGCCCTGTAGCTTGTCAAAACTTACAACAAATTTTAATTCAAAAACATGATATCCGCGGTCCTGAGCACGCTCAGTGAGAGTGAGAGAGGAACACGAACCTCGGTAGCTTGGCACTAAAACTTCCTGTCACAAATAAGAATTTTAGGCAATTAGAAGACGTTATCCTTACTAATAGGTATTTTAAATGAGAAAGTATGTCTGTTACCGTTTCATACCAGCGGAACCGATTAAGATGAAATTTGGGATCCTGCCGTTTTCCCAAAAAGAATTTGGTCAAATTTCATTACCCAAACAAATTTTAGCAAATGTTTTATTTGTCAATGCTATCTTTGGCAAGTTTACAATACGCATATTTTCATTTGGTCAAATTTTCTTTAAGCAGAATATTACTACGAAAATTAACATTTAAGCATTTGGTCATTTGCTAAATGTTTTATTAAGGCAAAAAAATATTACACAATAAACATTTAGTCAAATTACTTGTTATGACCCCACAGAAAAGTAGAGTATAGTAAACATTACACATAAACAAATTGTTTCATTACACACCCATTTACCTGTTTAGAATTTGCCCCAAGTGGAAAAAACACCCTTGCAAAAAAACCCCTTCATAATTGGACCTTAGGCTTGAGATTGCTGCCTTCTCAAAATATGTTTTGCCAACTGAAACATTTTACTTAATGTAAATTGGTGAAAACACTACTTGGTAAGTGATTCATTGCCTTAACATTCTTAAACTAAATAAAACGTTAACGTAACATTTTTTTGGGAAAAATAATATTGGCAAATCTTTATTTGGCAAATGAAATTTTGGGAAAAAATTTTTGGGATCTGAAATTTTGGCAATTTCTTTTTGGTAAATCATTAGTAACCCATGAAATTTGTATGCAGGGGTGCCAAGCTAATAACTTTGCTGACTGTACATACTGAACACAGGCCCATCATTTAGGCAGTTGTTACTGTTGTCTTTCTTGTATTTGTATATTTTTGACGTTTTTAATGCAATGTATTAAGGGGAAAGATTTGTGGTTTTTTTCCATACAAACGTTTTCGCTATTTTCCTCTCTGGATGTGATATTTTGTTCTCCACAGCTGCAACGGATTGCCGCATTAACGCTGCTGCAGGCGCCATTCTAATGTCACCTTAAGGTAGTTGACTTTACGCGCTTTCGTCTTTCGCAGTTGAGATCTGCGAACCTGACCTTCGGTTTTCTTTAGAGACACTTGATTATTGAGTTATGACTGTCCTCTTGCATCAATGTCATAAAGAAAACATATGGTTTACAATACGTGTTAGTGCTGCTGACTGGCGGCAGAACATTGCAGTAATACCCCCTATTATAGAGCGCTTCTGCTGATTCTCGTGATCCTATGTCATGATCACTGACTTGACTATTCACGACGCCTTGATGACTGAGTCTTTTTACAAGGTGTTCGAGGTAGTAGCTGTACTACTAAGTACACTAACTGTCGTCCGCGTTAAGAATGCAGTAAAATCATAATTTTTCGACTGCCTAGCCACGACCGTAACTAATCAAACCGTTCCTAATTAGAAAGACAAAAGTTCACAGTGACCAGATAAAAGTTTACCTACTGTCGAATTAGGAACGGTTTGATCGGTTACGAACATACGAGCATCGCTATTCCGGCGGACAATGATGATTTTTCTGCATTATTAACGCGAACGCACTTTATAGGTAGGTAGGTAATAATTAAAACAAATTTATCTAATGAATGCATTTATTTATTCCTTCGACGTAGTCAGTTGTCATCAATGTCCTTCATCTATGGTGATATTGAGGTTTTCTGGCTCGTAGTCAGCGTCGACCACTCTGTTGGCGATGATGTGTTTGGCGACCAGCGCGGATTTGCGAGCAGTTCGCGTCCTCTCGTCCGATTCGAAGTCCACCTCGTACAGACCAAAGCGCTCTCTGTTGAAACAATAATAAGTTAAATATATCGCCAGTGTCAGGTTTGTTAAGTATTATGACTATTATGAATACCAGTGTTGATCGCAGTTCACCAGTTAGATTTCTGAGTTGCAAACTTTCACGACTCGCACGATATCTGAAGGTTCTCCGCGAACATCGAAGTTCGCAAATTGCGGGCATCGTTCTCTTTTACTCCAATTAAGGCGTAATTAGAGTGGCAGAGAGAAATGAACTTCGGTGTTCGCGGCAGGCCCTCTGCTCTAGGAGTTATTGTTATTACATCAACCTTTTTTCAGATCGCCTGCTGAAAAGGACAGAAAAATATATAAGTTTTTTCTCTGTCACTTTTAGCAGCAAAATAGGACGAAGTGTCCAGAAAGGATAGAAGTAACAATCCCTTCTCTCTACAGATAATTACTGATGTTTTGACATAAAGTTTGACTAAGGGCCACTTGCCCTTAACCCCGGGTTAGTGGGATGCTGCAAGTGGCGCTTAAATTTAAAGTTTCTCGGTAATTCATTACAATTTCCTATGAGCAACATAATTTTCTCCTTCCTAAATGAAAACTTGTTTTATTTCATGCGATGTCTGTATATTACTTACGAGAATCCTGCCGTCCACTCAAAAGTGTCCATGAAACCGAAGGCTATGAATCCTTTTATCTGCACGACTCCCTCATCCAGCACATCCAGCAGGTCGTTTAGCATGGCTCTGTAGTAACTGATGCGAACGTCATCCTCAAGACCGCCGGTTGTGGACCATCCATTGTCCGACACGTATATGACTGAGCTGTTGTATCTATTGTGTACTTCATTTAAGGTGTTGTATAAGCTGCGGGGCGCCCACTGTTGAACAACGTCTTGATAAGATTTTTTAAAAGGGGGTTACACTTTTACACACAGCAAGGTTCCTGACTCTCCTGTATCCTTAAGTTAATGGTTTTTAGTGGTATCTACTCGCTTATTATTTACCTTGAGATAAAATCATTACTGATATGCAGACACACTGTACACTGGGTTACCATGGCAACACACTAATAATATTAGACTAATACCGTTCGAGAAATGGGCCCCTGACCTTCCAACCCAGACGGGAAACTTAGCCTTATTGAAACTAGTCGGGTTTCCTAAAGGTGACGCGCGTTCTGATGCCAACTGCAGCTGCATTACTGTACGATGTTTTACTTCACCGAAAAGCGATGGGTAGGTAAATATCAAATGATATTTCCTACACAAGTAAGTTTCTAGGAACTCAATTGGTACGAGCTGGGGTCAGTCGTCCCAACTGGCATCCTACCTAGGATCCTAATAAACTTTACTCTTACCAATAAATGGGGTTAGACCTTTACGATTTAGGATTTTAGATTCCGAATTAAGCAAGTAAAATGTGTGTAGCGCTTGACCGTAGTAATGACATAGGTAACAATACATATAACAAATCATTAACCATTTTCTTATGTCGAATGTTGCTCAAGGCCGTCCGAGTTTGAGCAATTATTAGTGCAAGTGTGTCACCGGCACAACGCGTTAATTTTTTTAACGATAATATCATGCCATGAGTCACCAGGGTGCGTATTTAGTAACTTGAAATATGATGCTATTTTGAGATCAATATCGGAACCATCCGCTTCGGCATATGTAAAGGCTTAGAACGAGTGCGAACCTACGGTTCCGTTTTGGTTTCGGTAAAAAATCCGGTTTCGGTCGAATACTAATAAATATATCCTAATTATGTACGGGGATGATGCGTACTCCGTCGGCGTGCTACGACATATTGCAATTGACATGAGAACTGCGCGTCGAAAGTGCAAGCGTTATTAAATATTATTAGCAACGTATTAGGTATACTTAAGAATAAATCATAATAGACTTTACGAGTATTAAATATGAGTTAAACTATTGTTTGCAAAAAGTATGTAGGTACCCGAATCTATTTAATGTAATGTATTTAGACTCGACTAAAAGCCTGCTGGACAAACTACTAGTTAGCGACTACGCGGTGTTCAGTATACCTATGAAATATTTAGTGTGGAAATAAAACCACATTTTTTTATATCCGATTTATAGCAAAATACACATATTGAGGCCTGCTGGAATTCGCAGTAACAACATCTGTTTCATCATCAACGCGGTTTTTAAAAGCTGCGTAAAACTGTGACGAGCTGCTATTTTGGACGGGTTCAGGGTTCAGGGTTACGTTACGACACATTTCGCGACACGTGTTTCAACTTTCGCACTTTGAAACGTTCTACTCCTAATACTTAAGACCGAAGTGATACCATAAGTGCTCCGTGAACAAATTTTCGTACAAAACCCTAAAAATATTGAAAACAAGAGAGAAAGATGAAGACTGAAAATAAACAGCAAAGGGAAAGCAAATAAAAAAATTAATAATATGATGTTGTATAACGGACAAGGTAGCGTAAAAAACTAAACAGCGAGAAATAGCTGTAGGGTTTATCAGTTAATATTAAGACATAAGACAAAAACAAGAGAGGTAACCTACGAGGTATTTTTCAAGGAAATTGACAGATAGAGTGGTGGCAACAACGACGCCGCAACAATAATACAGTTGTATGTACGTACATGCACTCTTGTTCACAAGAGAGATACTTACCGTTCGTTTTACCAACTTTGTACTACAATCAAGTCTAAAAACTGATTCTATCTCTGAAGCTCTTAGATGTAGTGCAAGAAAACAATCCAGCTTTAATCGAAACAAGAACGTACAGTTCTTTAGTAGCTTTTAATCTCTTAACATTATATAATGTTATATAAAGTACCAGTATATACTTATACACTTACTTTTAACCAGGAAGACGCTGCCGTAGGCCATTCCGTAGGCTGAGACGAGCCTACATTCGTATCGTCCGCCAGGCTCGGCACGATATTACCTGCTACATAATCACTAGCGTAAGCGTACACATAAGCGGCTGTGTAGTGACCAATACCAATGAAGTCCGAAGCGCCTTTCACGAGGGCTATCTCTTCCTCAGTGAACTCTGGGAGACGAGATCTGGGGTAGCCCTGTTCCTCGCTTTTTGCGGCAACGCGCTCAGCGAACTCCTTGGGCCAGCCGCCTTGCTCCGAGAAAATGGGATCGGAGTATATGGCCCACTGAAAAGGATAAAGAATTAAACTCTTAAAATTGTTTCGAACAATTTTTCAGGACCCATTTTTATAGAAGTGGCAGTTGTTCATGGCATTTTACAGGTACAGTCGACTGTAAATTCGGTTTTTTTTAAAGCGATTTTTTTTTCTATGGGGGCAGGTCGACCAACCCTCCATATAAAAGGATTTTTTTTTGCGTCAAAAACTTTTTCTTATACTTTTTCCTAACAAGAACATGATACCAAATATGTCCTTGAACGGATCCCCACATTTATTTATATTTTTGACCTTATCAGGCCAAGCAATAAAAAGGGGGCGTCCATTAATCACGTCATACGTTTTTGGCTAGTTTTTGACCTACTACTTACTAGCATATATAAATAAATTTCCGTTCACTGGTACCAGTGCAATGTGAAGATAATTTAGTTTGTACCTACATATATACTAACTGTTAGTGTATACGTATAAAATCTCTTCGAATAAACCTATTTATAATGCATCGACGATGACATGTCAACATTAATAACATTTGATTACATAATATTATCTGCATATCTGCGTTATTTATGATTATTTGTGTATCGTATATTTATAAAAACAATATCGAATGTTGCCTTTGGAAACTTAAAACATTCCTGCAGTAAGAAAATACGCCTCTTCTTTGACAAGCGTTCCGTTCCATTCAGACAACTTATTAAGAACGGTTTTTCAACTTTAAAAACTAAACGTGTTTAATACCAAAGATAGATATAACTCCGTAATAGATGGATACAGTCTAAGGAAAAAACGTGCCTCGAAAATCAAGAAAATTTGATTCTCGTTCAGAGGGCGCTACTAGTTTTGGCCTACAGTCGTATAGATGGCGTTGACGGTTTCGTTTGTTATTTAACAATTTAACGCATATCAGTGAAAGAAAATGGGTCAAAATCATAAAAATAATTAATGCAAATAAAAAAAAATATTTATCTATATTTAAACACATTTTATCGTATTTCTATAAATCTTCATTTTTAGTTTTAAAGTGTGTCGACAGATGGCAGTGAATTTACTGGGGTTACAAAATTTACTATGACAGTACCGCTCTAGTATAAGTTACTCTATGTTAATACTTATAATGATGAAGAGGTAAGTAATAAAATATGAAATATGCATATTTTTCGTATTCTTACATTAACAGTAGGTTTTTATGTTGATTACGACGTTTAAAGGAAACTAATATAAACACTCATCAATAAGTAGTCATGAATTGAAACAAGTATAAATTTAAAAAAATTGGAAAGTAAAAAGCACTAGTTCGCGAAAACCAACTTTCCGCACGCTAAACAGCCACGAAAAGTATCACTTTTTGAGCAACTGTATTAAAAATTACTTTTATAAGATTCGTCATAAGTCCTTGGATGAGACAAGGACAATGTTGAATTTATTAATAAAATGAATGTAAAAAAAATTAGGTATTTGTTTTTATGAAATAAAACTATGAAAACGGTGACGGGTGAGTCACCCGTTGACCACGAACGCTGTAAAGAGTTCGAAACGTCGGGATGTATTATAAATTCAATATACGCGATATAATCCGTTTTCATAGTTTTATTTCATGAGTAACTATCGCGGTAACCGAAGACAATATTATTTGATTACTAACTTTGCTTATCTGAGACCTCATTTGGACTAAAAACTTACCTGTGCTTGATTAAAAAGTTCAGAAGCAGCCTTATCCTCCTCAGAATCCGTCAATGGCGAGTAATAGTTAACGCCGATCGTGATTCCACACTCCCCGCCCTGGCTGGGCTTGAAGTCGTTGTTGTACGCGTGGTACGCTTTCGCATGAGCCACCACCAAGTACTTCGCGCACAAATACTCCCCTATACCAGTGGCATTCAGCTGAGGCGCTTTTAATGTCTGACCGTAACCTTCATAGCATATCTCCCTAGGATCACAAAGCGTTATCCAATGTTTAACACGATCACCAAATAAGGAGAATGCTACTCTAGCGTAATCCTCAAACCATTCAATAATGAGGGGGTTTGTAAATCCTCCCAACTCTTGGAGTTTCTGAGGCAAATCCCAATTGTACAGCGCTACCATGGGCGTGATGTTGTACTTGACCATTTCGTTGATGTAGTTGTTGTAGAAGTCAACTCCCTCTTGATTTATTTGGTTGGAGAAGCCGGTGGGGAGAATTCTGGACCAGGACAGAGATAATCTATACGCATCTAGACCTAATTCCCTCATCATCTCTACGTCCCGTTCGTACTTGTGGTAGGTATCGCATGCGATGTCTCCGTTGGTCTCGCCTGTGATCACTGTCGGCTTGTTGTGGATCATGTAGTCCCATATGTTTTCTGATTTGCCTATAAAAGCGCAGTTAAGTAATAAGGTAACGTTAGGCGAACTCAGTGGCCTACTACCGAGCTATCTATAGATACGAGCTATCGTACGATTGAAGATGTTTGCTTTAGGTTCCCAGAGGGTCTAACCAAAACCAAGACATACGTACAATTGACCAACACCAAAAGAAAAGTAATGTTTTTGGCAAAAATTTCATTTTTGGTATAAACTCTGTTATCGCTGACTGTACTTTTCTTTCCACAGGTAACGAATACTCATCGAGACAATTCTAAAAACTCCAAACATACTTAGACTTCGTTGTTTTATCTCATACAGCTACGACGACAGGCGAGACGAGTTCCTATGGCCACCTCCTGTCTCCATCATCAGATCTGCTCGATGGTACCATAATATAGCATTTTCGCCCAACTTACATATGTATGCAAATTTTCAGCTTCATTGGAAGTCAGGAAGTGGGTCAATAACAAAAAGCTTGCAAAAATGTATCGGGATGACAGACGTTACGCTTACGTAACTAGTCATGTGACTATTTTCATACATTATTTAAGTTTCGATTTGCGTTTTCTATCTACGATTGTTATCTTTTTTAGGACCCCGCGGTGACAGCACGGTTCCATTTTATCGCCTGTCACTATGCCTGTCACTTTCGCACTTACATACTTGTTAGAATGTGACAGGCATCACATGGTGACAGGTGATAAAAATGCGACCGTGCGACGGCCGCTATGTACTTATATGGTCAAAGAAATCTTTCAATTATATCTTAGAGATTCTTGTAGCAAATTAGCGATACACATTCCATCTAAATATTAAATAGCTAATAATCAAATGCAACTTTTTAATCCTGATGCGACTTCTGTATTGAGTCTAAACTTCATCAGTGGGGATTTTGTTTTCTATCGCTCTAATATGCAAGAGCGATAGAGAGGCAAGTAACAAAATTTTTATTTTTCATGTTGACGGTATGCTCTCAGAACTTTGTTCTTACCACTTATATTCCAAGCTCCCTCTATCTGGTAGGCCGAGGATGAAGCACCAAAGATGAAATCATCAGGAAACTTCTTGACGGATTCGGCATTGCTGCCAAGCACTGCTAAGCTGAAATACATATTAAATTATTTTTATTGTAGAATGTGTACGGCCCGAGCAGGATTTTAACTCGCAGCTACAGATCTACGGTGGCGGAAAATTTCCAAAAAGTTGGATAAGTCTCAGAAATTTTCACAGGAAACAAAGAACACTTTCATTTTGGGAAATGCAATGCAAGAATGCAAAAAATGCAAAAATAGGCTACAAATTCGGTCAGGATCCTTATCGTGAAAAATAATCAAAATTTTCAAAATGGTGAAAAATAAGAGATACTGCCTATACTCCTAAAAATACGTGTGATACCTAGTTGGATTCGCAAAGATGTCTAAATAAATGTATTCGAAGCATTTATTCCCACATAAATAAATTCAAAAGTTATTAACAAAATAAGGAAAAAATAAAAGAAATATTTCTTATTTCCCCAATATCTCAAAAAGTATTAATTAATATTTATGAAATCAAAAATATTATTTTAATAGTAGTTTATGTGACTGCTACATAATGAAAGGCATTAAAACTCGAGTGTGGGTTTATGTAACAAACGAAGTGAGTTACATAATAGAATCACACGAGTGTTTTAATGCCTAATTATGTACAGTTACATACACTGCTTTATCTACACACATATTGTAAACTTTCTATGATATATTCACTAACCTTATATTACAGCCGACATTGGGGCATACCTAGTTGCTCTCTGGCGGAATTCGCGGATATGAATTATGAGGTGGCGTCTCCGAAATATCTTTATCTCACATTTTACACGAAGCTTTTGCTAGAGTTAAATCAGGCAAATGGCGGCAAAGAAAACTTTTTTCACGCATGTCATGCATCCGTAGTTTCTTTTAATTCAGAGACAAACTAGAGTGGGGGTCGATTGCCATATAGTTCGATACCAACTAGCAAGCGAGATTTGTCAAAATTGTATGCAATTGACATTTCATTTCGAATAAAACGTCATCTCGACTGATATTAGAATAGAGGTCAAATCAAATTTATTTGTTGCCAAATTTATTTCAGAGCATTATGTATCTAAGCATACATAGGGACAGACGGATATGTAGTGATTAAAAAAAGTTAAAATAATTGGCTTAAAAATATTTCGCCTAGTGGAGCCCTTACATACTTAACAAAATGACGTCATAAAAGTAAAAAAAAAAAAAAAATATTTCCAGTTATTGTTACAACCAAGTTACAACAATAGGATAATCTTTTACAGCAAAGGTTTAAAATCTAAATGTTAAAGCCTGATTAACGGTGGTCTCCACACTAGGCAAAGCCTGTATCGTGGTTACCAGTTTAAAGATATGTACTTAAATATATCAATTTTGACATAAAACTTTTTTTTTATACATATATTGCCAATTACACTATGTATCTATTTATTTAAATTACGTAAGCAAAAAGGTGCACAAGTTAATAGCAGGTAGGTATTTTAAAATTTAATCTAGATGTAAATACAAAGGTTAGTGTGTGTGTGCATGTATGTGTGTGTATGTGAATGATGTGTGTGTGAGCACGCATTAAATCATAGCAAGCAAATGTAGCCCTACGAGGGAATTTGTTCTCTTGGGATCAGATACCAACCGAAGTTACTATCTACTAATACTATTACCTTACAACTTTTAAAATTTCTTCACATTCGTCATAACTCCAGGACACCAGAAGAGCCTGGATTTGCATTTTGGCTTGACAACCGACAATCTTTAATATGACAGGTTTTGAGAAATTTGTTGTATATGTGTGGAAACAGAAATGCTTTAAACCGTTTAGCAAAGGCAGATTTAACGCGCGGTTTCGGGACTTGGAATATTCTTTTCTGTGACATATTTGTCAGGTTAGATGAATTATTAGTATCTCTGTGCATGAGCATGGTAACACGTAAAATGAATAATTTTCTCACTGTCAAAACTTGAGCTTCACTATACAGAGCATGTGTAGGATATCGTCGGGGTCTACGTAAGGAAACCTTAAGAACTGCCCTTTGAGCTCTTTCCAAGTCTATTAAAGTGGACTTAGCACAGCCACCAAGTTTTAATAAAGTTAATACTTTGCTTAAAATGAGTTTAAGATAATAGTGAAAATCAACAAAATATTTAAAATCAAGTTAAAATTGTAAAATATAAAACAATATTATAACCAAAGTATACATTTTTACAGAACTTTTAAAAAGTGATCTTATTAAGCATGTATATAAGAAGGACCCTACAAAGCGAAAAATTTATAAGTACTATAGGTAGTTATTTAAAAAAAAATTTAGTATTCAACAACGAAGGAAGTTTGAGAAAATTTTGTTAATTAGCAATTGGTAAACTCGTTGAAAAAATAAATTCAATATAAATTTCTACAAGTAGTACATTTTCTGACATCTTTAAAATGCACTATATTTTTTTAAAATTTTCAAAGAAATAATTAATAGCTTTAAAATAATATTTAGTGTTACGTACTCGCTTTTTCATGCCGCGCGCGTTTACCGAAAATGAGGCGCGGAGGGCTGTGTGTGTTCAGCGTTGAACAAAAAGTATAATTAATGGAGAAGAACTGTAGTTTTGCAAGTCAGCATGTTTTCCACAAGAGGTTAAACCAATAACATGAGTAAATGTTAATTACAGGCACAGAGACCTAGCTATTACTTAATATAATATTTTTACCTTAAAATGATGAGTAGCTGCATGGCTGCCATCAGCAAAAAGCATTTAGAACAAGTGCCACATTTCCTTATATATCGATTGGCTGCACATACTATTGGATTGTCTATACCTATCTATATACTTATCTTGTATGCTTGTCAAAGGACTGTCTCATTTCAAACATAGACAGAGAGAATTATACCTACTATCTTTGTCAAACACTAGTACTAGCACCCAAAAGAAAAGGATGAGTATAGTTCGTTTTGTTCTTATTTACTGACAATTTGGTTTGAACGGTTGGTCAAACGAACCCCTCATATAATTATATGTTGTCATAGCAACCAGGGTTATTCTCGCAAGCAAAGTGTACTTAAACGAAAGTAAATTGTTTATGATAACCGGTCTAACCCGTTTTTAGGGTTTCGTAGTAACCTAGAAACCCTTATACTTTCGCCATGTCTGTCTGTCTGTGATGTCTGTCTGTCCGAGGCTTTGCTCCGTGATCTCTAGTGCTAGAAAGCTGCAATTTGGCATGGATACATAAATCATGTATTATGACAGAACGGTAAAATAAAAACTATTTTTTTTTTTTTTTACTTTGTCTCATAGTGTGGGTTATCGTTGGACAGGTCTTTCAAAACGAATGTGTCTCCAAAAACCCTTTTTTTTAAATAGTTAATATTTTAGGAAATAATCGCTCCGAAAGAAAAAAACCCGGCCAAGTGCTAGTCGGATTCGCGGACGAAGGGTTCCGTACCATTACGCAAAGGACGGTAAAAAATGACGTTTGTTGTATGGGAGCCCTACTTAAATATTTATTTAATTCTGTTTTTAGTATAATGTTGTTATAGCGGCAACAGAAATACATCATCTGTGAAAATTTCAACTGTCTAGCTATCACGGTTCATGAGCCTGGAGACAGACTGACAGACAGACAGACAGACAGCGGAGTCTTAGGAATAAGGGTCCCTTTTTACCTTTTGGGTACGGAACCCTATATTACTTTATAATCTTATATAATTGTATCTTGTATAATTGTATATGTGACATGTATATTATTTTTATTTTTATCAATAAAAGATCTCAATCTCGTTCAATCACGACAGTGAAGCGCGTATTTAATTGTCAAAATCAGATAAAATAAGTACCTAATTTAATTTTTATCACAATTACTACAATCGATCACATTTTATCTGATTTTGAGACCCAAACAAATTGATAGCGTTAAGGATGACTCACGTTAGACCGAGCCGTGTCCGGGCCGGAGCTTCCGGCGCTTACTTTTTTTTTTTAAAACAGCTTACAATCTTACACAATATGAATTAATATTAATAAAACACAAGCCAAAACAGTTTCCACTAATTAATTAAGGCAGAAAAGCTCAAAGGGAACTTAATGAAATACAAAATGTAGAAAAGTAATTATTCAAAGCAATCAGGCAAACCAAAAGCTATTAACTTGAATTTTAGCTAAAAACTTATGCTTTAGAAAAAAAATAAAAAAAATAAAAGGCACAATACAAAACTTACATAAGTATGCTAGGTAACTAGTTATTAAGTGCTAATTTTAGGTTTTTTTTATTTTTATTTCATTAAGTTAACAAATTTACCCAGCTTCATATTGAACACATCGAAATTGGAATATTTAGAATTATACATTGAGCATGCTCTAACTAGATATGAGTTTTTGAAATACTTTGTACGACAGAGTGGAATGGCAAATAAAGTTTTTGATCTAGTTCGGGAATTAGGACATCTATATGAAATATTGCTAATAAGATATTGCGACTCGATTAGATTATTTAATAGTTTAAACAGAAAGATTTGATCTTTTTGCTTCCTGCGCAGCTTTTTCTGACATGACAGGTGATCACGTGGTGCTTTCCATAGAAAACGAAGCGCCGGAAGCTCCGGTCCGGTCACGGCCCGGTCAACGTGAGTCATCCTTTACGAATATGATTATATAATATCATTTTTAAGAATCAGATGCAATTGTCCATACTTTATACTAGAACTCACTCACACTGTAAGATAAGCTATGCGAAGGCATTGCTTAAAAAAGCTGCTATAACAGTATAGCAGGGGAGGTGACGACGCTAAATGTGTAGTAACTCGAGCGTCGTAGAAACCTATTGGAATCGAAAGATTAGATGATAGGAAGAAAAAAAAAATTCTTTTTTAGCGAGCAGGAAAGCGTCTACAGATTTTTTTAAATGTAAAAAAACCACCATGTGGAGTTACTCGAGCGCGTCAGATTAAACCCAAGTGGAACTCAGCCTTTGCCCTGCGCAAACCTTACCGTCGACCATCGAGCTTAAAGCTGACTTTCGGATCCAGGTCTGCAACAGCGTCGCTGCTGCAGCGTTGCAGCAGCAACGGCAATTTGACTGTCAGTTTCCTTAATAAATTAGGTTGATAACATTACCACATTTCTGTCGCGATTAAAACGTTCAATCCATCCTTTAATTTATAGAATAGAATAGAATATAGAATATTTTTATTTTTTATTTTTTTGCTTAAAAATGTGGTATAATAGATGTTATAAAAAATATATCGTGGTCACACACATTCCACCAGAAACAGGCATGCAAAATTTAAAGTACCCAAATATTAAAAGAAAGCATGCAACGGTACGCATTTAGAGTACTTACAACTAATATTCTAGTGCTCTTAAATCTAGCGTATTACTAAAATGTCAAAATTACAATTATATTACCAATATGTCATAACTACAATACAGATTCAATAACTAATTATATCATAAAATCTCAAGTTTGATGTCTAAAGTAATCGAAATATTCTTCAACAGAGTAAAAACATTCTTGAATGAGCCAGTTCTTAAGTTTACCGAGAAATTTGTCAGTGACATTTTTGTTCTCCGCAGCTGCAACGGATTGACGCATTAACGCTGCTGCAGGCGCCATTCTAATGTCACCTTAAGGTAGTTGACTTTACGCGCTTTCGTCTTTCGCAGTTGAGATCTGCGAACCTGCCCTTCGGTTTTCTTTAGAGACACTTGATCATTGAGTTATGACTGTCCTCTTGCGTCAATGTCATAGAGAAAACTGGAGAAAACAATATATTTACACTACGTGTTAGTCCTGCTGACTGGCGGCAGAACATTGCAGTATTACCCCCTATTATAGAGCGCTTCTGCTCGTTCTCGTGATCCTAAGTCTTGATCATTGACTTGACTCTTCACGATGTCGAGCGGCCGAGGTGATCACAATATCTGAACACGCACTCTAACGCGTGCGTATAGAGGCGTGTTCAGATATTTGTGAGCTCCTTGGACGCTCCGATATATCTGATGGCGACTGTACTACGTGGTACTATATACTAAGTACACTAACTGTCGTTCGCGTTAAAAATGCAGTAATATCAATATTTTCCGCCGGTAACCAATCAAATCGTTCCTAATTAGAAAGAAGTTCACAGTGACCAGTTGAAAGCTTACCTACTTTCGAAATAGGAACGGCTTGATTGGTTACGAACATACGAGCAGCGCTAGCCCGGCGGACAATGACGATTTTTCTGCATTATTAACGCGAACGCACTTTATAGGTAGGTAGGTAATAAAATTAAACAAATTTATTCAAGAATACATTTATTCCTTCAACATTAAAGTTGTCATCAATCTATGCTGATATTGAGGTTTTCTGGCTCGTAGCTAGCGTCGACCACTCTGTTGGCGATGATGTGTTTGACGACCAGCGCGGATTTGCGAGCAGTTCGCGTCCTCTCGGCCGAATCGAAGTCCACCTCGTACAGACCAAAGCGCTCTCTGTTGAAACAATAATAAGTTAAATATATCGCCAATGTCAGGTTTGTTAAGTATTATGATTATTATGAATACCAGTGTTGATCGCAGTTCGCCAGTTAGATTTCTGAGTTGCAAACTTTCACGACTCGCACGATATCTGAAGGTTTACCGCGAACATCGAAGTTCGCAAATTGCGGGCATCGTTCTCTATTACTCCAATTAAGGCGTAATTAGAGTGACAGAGAGAAATGAACTTCGGTGTTCGCGGTTAGGCCCTCTGCTCTAGTAGTTATTGCTATTACATCAACCTTTTTTCAGATCGCCTGCTTAAAAGGACAGAAAAATATATAAGTTCTTTCTCTGTCACTCTTAGCAGCAAAATAGGACGAAGTGTCCAGAAAGGATAGAAGTAACAATCCCTTCTCTCTATAGATAATTTCTGATATTTTGACTTAAAGTTTGACTAAGGGCCACTTGCACCAATCACTAACCCGAGGTTACCGGTTAAACCTGGAGTTACCATGGTTACCAGTACAATTTGACACTGGGTTAACGATTTAACTGGTTAACCCCGGGTCAGTGGGATGGTGCAAGTGGCGCTTAAACTTAAAGTTTCCAAAATTGCGAAATTTTTCAAACTTGGAAATTTCTCCGAAATTCATTACAATTTCCTATGAGCAACATAATTTTCTCCTTCCTAAATGAAAACTTGTTTTATTTCATGCGATGTCTGTAGATTACTTACGAGAATCCCGCCGTCCACTCAAAAGTGTCCATTAAACCGAAGGCTATGTATCCTTTTATCTTCATTACTCCCTCATCCAGCACATCCAGCAGGTCGTTCAGCATGGCTCTGAAGTAACTGATGCGTTCGTCATCCTGAAGACCGCCGGTTGTGGACCATCCATTGTCCGATACGTATATGACTGCGCTGCTGTATCTCTTGTGTACTTCGTTTAAGGTGTTGTATAAGCTGCGGGGCGCCCACTGTTGAACAACGTCTTGATTAGATATTTTTAAAGGGGGTTACACTTTTACACACAGCAAGGTTTCTGACTCTCCTGTGTCCTAATTAAGGGCTTTTACTGGTATCTATTCCCTTCTTATTTACCCTAAGATAAAATCATTACTGATATGCAGACACACTGTACACTGGGTTACCATGGCAACACACTAATAATATTAGACTAATACCGTTCGAGAAATGGGCCCCTGACCTTCCAACCCAGACGGGAAACAGCCTTATTGAAACTAGTCGGGTTTCCTAAAGGTGACGCGCGTTCTGATGCCAACTGCAGCTGCATTACTGTACGATGTTTTACTTCACCGAAAAGCGGTTGGGTAGGTAAGTTTCTAGGAACTCAATTGGTACGATACACATCCTACCTAGGATCCTAATAAACTTTTTCCTAGTTAATGCACTCAGACTCTTACCATAGAGTAACTTATACTAGAGCGGTACTGTCATAGTAAATTTTGTAACCCCAGTAAATTCACTGCCATCTGTCAACACACTTTAAAACTAAAAATGAAGATTTATAAAAATACGATAAAATCTATTTAAATATGGATAAATGATCTTTTTCATTTGCATTAATTATTTTTATGATTTTGACCCATGTTCTTTCACTGATATGCGTTAAAATTGTTAAATAACAAACGAAACCGTCAACGCCATCTATACGACAGTAGGCCAAAGCTAGTAGCGCCCTCTGGACGAGAATCAAATTTTCATGATTTTCGAGGCACGTTTTGTCCTTAGACTGTATCCATATATTACGTAGTTATATCTATCTTTGCTCTTACCTATAAATGAGGTTACTCCTTTACGATCTAGGACTTTGGATTCTGAATTAAGAAAGTAAAATGTGTGTCGCGCTTGACCGCTACACCCAATGACATAGGTAACAATAAATATAACAAATCATTAACAATTTTCTTATGTCGAATGTCGCTCAAGGTCGTACGAGTTTGAGCAATTATTAGTGCAAGTGTGTCACCAACACAACCGTATTTAGTAACTTGAAATATGATGCTAATTTGAGATCAATATCGGAACCATCCGCTTCGGCATATGTAAAGGCTAAGAACGAGTGCGAACCTACGGTTCCGTTTTGGTTTAGGTAAAAAATCCGGTTTCGGTCGAACACTAATAAATATATCCTAATTATGTACGGGGATGATGCGTACTCCGTCGGCGTGCTACGGCATAGTGCAACTGACGTGAGGTGCCTTTACCTTATGTACGTACATGCACTCTTGTTCACAAGAGAGATACTTACCGTTCGTTTTAACAACTTTGTACTACAATCAAGCCTAAAAACTGGTTCTATCTCTGAAGCTCTTAGGTGTAGTGTAGTGAAGAGAACAATCCAGCTTTAATCGAAACAAGAACGTGCAGTTCTTTACTAGCTACAATCTCTTAACATTATATAAAGTTATATAAAGTATCAGTATATACTTATACACTTACTTTTAACCAGGAAGACGCTGCCGTAGGCCATGTCGTAGGCTGAGATGAGCCTACATTCGTATCGTCCGCCAGGCTAGGCACGATATTTCCTGCTACATAATCACTAGCGTAAGCGTACACATAAGCGGCTGTGTAGTGACCAATACCAATGAAGTCCGAAGCACCTTTCACGAGGGCTTTCTCTTCCTCAGTGAACTCTGGGAGACGAGATCTGGGGTAGCCCTGTTCCTTGCTTTTTGCGGCAACGCGCTCAGCGAACTCCTTGGGCCAGCCACCTTGCTCCGAGAAAATGGGATCGGAGTATATGGCCCACTGAAAAGGAAAAGGAATAAAACTCTTATTTCGAACAATTTTCCAGGACCCATTTTTATAGAAGTGGCAGTTGTTCATGGCATTTTACAGGTAAAGTCGACTGTAAATTCGGAATTTTTTGAAGCAAAAATATTTTTTTTCTATGGGGGCAGGTCTACCAACCCTCCATACAAAGGGATTTTTTTTGCGTCAAAAGCTTTTTTTCTTATACTTTTTCCTAACAAGAACACGATACCGAATATGTCCTTAAACGGATCCCTACATTTATTTATATTTTTGACCTTATTAGGCCAAGCAATATAAAGGTATAGAGAGGAAAATGCTGGGAACACAATTTTGGACTCCGTAACTTTGTTTGGACTAGTTAGGAGGTGAACATATCAAAAGTCCCAGGCCGTAACCCTGGTGCCGAGGGTTTGAAGGTTCCATTTTTCGGATTCTCACATATCTTAGAAACTTTGCATCTTGGCGATATGACTACTTAAACAAAACGAAAGCTGATAAAGGGTCTAGCAGGCTAAGCGAACAAGAAGTGCCCCCAACGACGGATTTGGTCATTCTTTCAGGTGGTGTACTGGCGGGTCCTAAGAACACTATCTATCTATACATATAATAAAGCGGAAGAGGGTCGAAAGTCTGTACTTGGAAGATATTCGAAAAAAAATTGGCTAGGGATACTTAGAATCGATAACAGAACACGTTCCAACAGTTTTTAGATTTTTTGTCTGTTTGTCTGTTTTTCTGTTTTTCTGTTTATCTGTTTGTCTGTTTATCTGTTTGTCTGTTTATTTGACCGCGCATCACGTGAAAACGGCTTAACGGATTTTGATGCAAACTTTACAAATCTGTCGAGCAAATCCCCGGCCAGGTTATAGGCTATAAAAATTTGAGAAATTTCACCCCTAACGGGGTTAAAAAGGGGATAAAATTTTATATGGGGTTCAAGATTTATTTTAAGCTAGCAATTTGAAACTTCGTAAAAAGATATATTATTGAAATATATATATATATATATATATTTTATATTATTGATAAAATTAATGTTAAGAAATGTAGTATTTGTTTTTATGAAGTAAAACTATGAAAACGGATTATATCGCGTATATTGAATTTATAATTCATCCCGACGTTTCGAACTCTTTACAGCGTTCGTGGTCAACGGGTGACTGAGGAAAAATTACAAAATGCAAAAATACCCACATACTAAAATAATGAACAATCATAGACTACAAACTTTAAGGCTGGTTGTACATGCAAAATCGGTTCATAAGGCTAGTTATACACTATAATTATTTTTCAAGTAAAGATATATATTATATACGCGATAAAAAAAACTATGCCGGCTCCAACCCTACACCACGGACCCGAGAAGATTTAATTCCCTCCTAAATTGTAGGAGGGTATCCCAATATGGGACCGGCAACAAACTCGGCGGGACACATCTTTTCAAAACATCAGAATGTCCAGCATCATCCAACACTACGGTCTCACAGTCTATGTCTCGCTTGCTCCTTTATCAGGTGGACTACAGGATCCCAAGCTGGTGGTAGAGAAAAGCCATCTTCCCTATTAAAGTTTGGATATTTCTTAATCTCAATGGCCTCGCGCAGCATTCTGGGTATGTAACGCTTCTCCTTGGCAAGAACCAGAGGCTTATCAAACTTGATTGAGTGATTGGCTTTATCCATGACATGCTCACAGACAGCAGACCTAGGTCGACGGTGCTTGACATCAGCTATGTGTTCCTTCACCCGAGTGGAAATGCTCCGTTTCGTCTGCCCGACATATGATAGGCCACACTCACAGTCCAGCCTGTACACTCCTGCAGTCTGTAGAGGGGTATTGCATTTTACAGGCCTCAGGAATTGTGACATCTTCTTCATTGGCTTGAAATATGTTTTTATAGAAGCACGCTTCAAGATGTGGCTGGTGGATGTGTGTGTTTGATAAGCCTCTGGTTCTTGCCAAGGAGAAGCGTTACATACCCAGAATGCTGCGCGAGGCCATTGAGATTAAGAAATATCCAAACTTTAATAGGGAAGATGGCTTTTCTCTACCACCAGCTTGGGATCCTGTAGTCCACCTGATAAAGGAGCAAGCGAGACATAGACTGTGAGACCGTAGTGTTGGATGATGCTGGACATTCTGATGTTTTGAAAAGATGTGTCCCGCCGAGTTTGTTGCCGGTCCCATATTGGGATACCCTCCTACAATTTAGGAGGGAATTAAATCTTCTCGGGTCCGTGGTGTAGGGTTGGAGCCGGCATAGTTTTTTTATCGCGTATATAATATATATCTTTACTTGAAAAATAATTATAGTGTATAACTAGCCTTATGAACCGATTTTGCATGTACAACCAGCCTTAAAGTTTGTAGTCTATGATTGTTCATTATTTTAGTATGTGGGTATTTTTGCATTTTGTAATTTTTCCTCAGTCACCCGTTGACCACGAACGCTGTAAAGAGTTCGAAACGTCGGGATGAATTATAAATTCAATATACGCGATATAATCCGTTTTCATAGTTTTATTTCATGAGTAACTATCGCGGTAACCGAAGACAATATTATTTGTTTTTACTTAAATTATAGGCAGATTTGAGCTTTCTGACAATCAATTACTTTGCTTATCTGAGACCTCATTTGGACTAAAAACTTACCTCTGCTTGGTTAAAAAGTTCAGAAGCCGCCTTATCCTCCGCAGAATCCGTCAATGGCGAGTAATAGTTAACGCCGATCGTGATTCCACACTCCCCGCTCTGACTGGGCTTGAAGTCGTTGTTGTACACGTGGTACGCCTTCGCATGAGCCACCACCAAGTTCTTCGCGCACAAATACTCCCCTATACCAGTGGCATTCAGCTGAGGGGCTTTTAATGTCTGACCGTAACCTTCATAGCATATCTCCCTAGGATCACAAAGCGTTATCCAATGTTTAACTCGATCACCAAATAAGGAGAATGCTACTCTAGCGTAATCCTCAAACCATTGACTAATGAGGGGGTTTGTAAATCCTCCCAACTCTTGGAGTTTCTGAGGCAAATCCCAATTGTATAGCGCTACCATGGGCGTGATGTTGTACTTGACCATTTCATTGATGTAGTTGTTGTAGAAGTCAACTCCCGCTTGATTTATTTTGTTGGGGAAGCCGGTGGGGAGAATTCTGGACCAGGACAGAGATAATCTATACGCATCTAGACCTAATTCCCTCATCATCTCTACGTCCCGTTTGTACTTGTGGTAGGTATCGCATGCGATGTCTGCGTTGGTCTCGCCTGTGACCACTGTCGGCTTGTTGTGGATCATGTGGTCCCACATGCTTTCTGATTTGCCTGTAAAAGCGCAGTTAAGTAATAAGGTAACGTTAGGCGAACTCAGTGGCCTACTATCGAGCTATCGTACGATTGAAGATGTTTGCTTTAGGTTCCCAGAGGGTCTAACCAAAACCAAGGCATACGTACAATTGACCAACACCAAACAAAAAGTAATGTTTTTGGCAAAAATTTCATTTTTGGTATAAGCTCTGTTATCGCCGACTGTTCTTTTCTTTCCATAGGTAACGAATACTCATCGAGACAATTCTAAAAACCCCAAACACAATTAGGTTTCGTTGTTTCATCACAGACACCTACGACGACAGACGAGACGAGTTCCTATGGCCATCTCCTGTCTCCATCATCAGTTTTGCTCGATGGTAGCATATATGAATATGAATATGAATTTCTTTTATTTTCTACCGCTCTAATATGCAAGAGCGATAGAGAGGCAAATAACAAAATTTTCATTTTTCATGTTGACGGTATGCCCTCAGAACTTTGTTCTTACCACTAATATTCCAAGCTCCCTCTATCTGGAAGGCCGAGGATGAAGCACCAAAGATGAAATCATCAGGAAACTTCTTGACGGATGCGGCATTGCTGCCAAGCACTGCTAAGCTGAAATACATATTATTTTTATTGTGGAATGTGTACGGCCCGAGCACGATTTTAACTCGCAGCTACAGATCTACGGTGGCGGAGAATTTCCAAATAGTTGGATAAGTCTCGGAAATTTTGACAGAAAACAAAGGACACTTTCATTTGGGATAATGCAATGCAAGAATGCAAAAAATGCAAGAAAAACCTACAAATTCGGTCAGGATCCTTATCGTATACAATAGTCTGGTTCACAAGTTCAAAATGGTGAAAAATAAGACATACTACCTACTCCTAAAAATACGTGTGATACCTAGTTCGATTCGCAAAAATGTCTAAAAAAATGTATTCGAAGCATTTATTCCCAAATAAATAAATTCAAAAGTTATTAACAAAATAAGAAAAAAAAGAAATATTTCTTATTTCCCCAATATCTCAAAAAGTATTAAGTAATATTTAAGAAATCAAAATTATATATTATTAAAGAGGAGAATGTTTTCAATAAAAACATCCTGACTTTCAGAAGTATCTCCATTATTTACACTTTTTATTCAACGTTCAACACAGCCCTCCTCGCCTCATTTTCGAGAAACGCGCGCGGCGTGAAAAAGCGAGTACGTAATAACACTAAATATAATTTTAAAGGTATTAAATAATAATTTGAATTTTGAAAAAAATTATAAACATTGAATATATTTCGATAATAATCAAAGAGTTAGAAAATTATTGATTAACACATTTTTCTCGAAGTTTCGTCTTTATTGTGAACTAGCGACCCGCCCCGGCTTCGCACGGGTAGTTGAACTAATTTACACAAAACCTTTACAAATTATACATACGAACCTTCCTCTTGAATCACTCTATATATTCAAACAAAACCGCATCAAAATCCGTGGCGTAGTTTTAAAGATCTAAGCATACATAGGGACAGACGGACAGACAGCGGAAAGCGACTTTGTTTTGTACTATGTAGTGATAAAAAAAAGTTAAAATAATTGGCGTAAAAATATTTCGCCTAGTGGAGCCCTTACATACTTAACAAGATGACGTCATAAAAGTTTTAATAAAGTTAATACATTGCTTCAAATGAGTTTTAGATAATAGTGAAAATTAACAAAAAATTTAAAATCAAGTTAAAATTGTAAAATATAAAACAATATTATAACCAAAGTATAAATTTTTTCAGAACTTTTATAAGGTTATCTTATTAAGCATGTATATAAGAAGGGCTCTACAAAGCGGAAAAATTATACTATAAGTAGTTATTTAAACATTTTTTTAGTATTCAACAAAGAGGGAAGTTTGAGAAAATATTGTTAATTAACAATTGATTAATTTAAGATAAATTTCTACAAGTAGTACATTTTCTGACATGTTTAAAATACACCATAACTTTTTTAAATTTTCAAATAAATAATTAATAGCTTTAAAATAATATTTAGTGTTACGGAGGGCTGTGCTTGATCAGCGTTGAAACCAATAACATGAGAAAATGTTCATTATAGGCACAGAGACCTATTACTTAATATAATATTTTTACCTTAAAATGACGAGTAGCTGCATGGCTGCCATCAGCAAAAATCATGTAGATCAAGTTCCAACGTTTCCTTATATATCGAGTGGCTGCACGTACTACTGGATTGACCTATCTACGCACTTATCTTGTATGTTTGTCAAAGGTCTGTCTCATTTCAAACATAGACAGAGAGAATCATACTATATTTGTCTTACACTAGTACTAGCACTCAAAAGAAAAGGATGAGTATAGTTTTTTTGTTCTTATTTACTGACAATTTGGTTTGAACAGTTGGTCAAACAAACCCCTAATATAGTCATATGTTGTCATAGCAACCAGGGTTATTCTCGCAAGCGAAGTGTTCTTAAACTAAGATGAAAGAAAATTCAAAAATAATACGAAAGTATATTGTTTATGGTAACCGGTCTATCCCGTTTTTAGGGATTTCCTAGTCACCTAGAAACCCGTGTCTATGTCTGTCTGTCTCTCTGTCCGAGGCTTTGCTCCGTAATCGCTAGTGCTAGAAAGCTGCAATTTTTGCATGGATACATAATTAACATAAATCATGCAAAGAGACAGAACGGTAAAATAAAAACTAGATTAAAAAAACATTTTTTTTTCGCTGTGTCCCAATGGTGTAGGATATCGTTGGATATAGGTCTTTCAAAACGAATGGGTCTCAAAAAGCCCTTTTTTTAAATACTTTGTTAATATTTTCGGAAATAATCGCTCCGAAAGAAAAAATACCGGCCTAGTGCTAGTCGGACTCGCGCACGAAGGGTTCCGTATCATTACGCAAAAGGGCAAAAAAATCGCGTTTTTTTGTATGGGAGCCATACTTAAATTTTTAGTTTATTCTGTTTTTAGTATAATGTTGTTATAGCGGAAACAGAAATACATCATCTGTGAAAATTTTAACTGTCTAGCTATCACGGTTCATGAGATACAGCCTGGTGACAGACGGACTGTAGACAGACAGTGGAGTCTTAGTAATAGGGTCCTGTTTTTACCCTTTGGGTACGGAACCCTAAAAATATGTGCCCCCCCCCTCTAACTTTAGAACCATGGGTCCAAAAATATAAAAATTCATGAAACAAAAGCTTAATAAATACTTTCAATAAAAACTATATCGAACATGATCGTCGTTTTTGTGTTATTGCAGAAAATCTTATTTTCTTAGTAAAAAGACGTACAAAAAGCGCTGCAAAGGTACTCCCTCATGCTTGTAATGTACATGATACTTTAAAATAGCCGCCTATATAATAGTTTGGCCTATTTTGACAGAATGGTAACTACGAAACCCTACACTGAGCATGGCCCGACATGCTCTGGGCCGATAAAAAAAAAACAATATCGTAATTCTGAGTAGGTATTAATAACTCAAAACTTTCTATATTTTTAGAATAAAATAAATGGTACGGTCTATTTTTTGAAAATGACCTGCTAGAACTAGCTAACATTACAATAACCTAAAGTATGCCATCCTAGATGTCGCTTTTTGTGGGGGCCCATCTAATCTTGTGGGTGCGAGTGCCGTTTGCCGGAAATAAAATTATTTTATTAGGCAGGCGTCCGGTTTTATATCCCATAGCGCAGTATTTAGTCCAGTTTCACCCAATAGCCTAGTACATTTTAGATATCATCAACTCTCAATAGTCCCTGTCGGGAGCTGCCTCCGAGTGCGTTATAAATTCAATAAACGCGATATAATCCGTTTTCATAGTTTTATTTCCGAAAAATTGTTCCGTGATGGGAAATTTTAATGTTTATTTTTTTATGTCCGGAACTTCGCCCGCGTGGAATGAGATGTCCTTTCTCGGGCCTCAAACTCTCCATATCAAATTTCATCTAATTCGGTTCCGCTGTTTAAGAGTGAAGAGGTAACGTGTAAGACAGAAAAACAGTTTCTTCCGCATTTATGTATATCAACTTTAGGAAACAGTAGATATATATTGCGGAAGTCTATCTAAAGAAGAATATTTAAAATTAAACTGGTTTATTAACATAAGTTGTAATTTGTTACAGAATTTACCTTGTTTGTCCGAAAATCAGTCAAGACACCTGTTGGTGATGTGGAGGTGATGTAGGCCTTATAGGCCTAATAGGCCTGTCCAGACGAGGACAATTTTTCGCCGATCTGATTAAATTGTCCGATCAAATCAGGCCGTGTGGACGCAAACGCCAATTTGGCTCGCCGAATTCGACCGCCGATTATGACCGATATTGCCGATAAAATGAGGTGCGGACCCGTGCTGCTGTCGTTGTCGTTACTGCGTAAACAATTCTGGATTTTATCTGCTCGGACTGTCATTAACCGATTAATTCGTAAATGTTACAAATGCTTCAACGCCATTTCAAAGCCAACCTGGCTGATTTACCTGCATCAGGAGTCACGCCATGTAGACCGTTTTCAAAGGTCGAAGTAGATTATGCCGGTCCTTTCTTAATCAAGACGTCTAAATTAAAACGTGCTCCAGTCACGAAAGCATATTTGTGTATATTTATCTGCATGGTCACGATTACGTGCCATTTGGAATTAGTATCGGATCTCTCCACAGACTGTTTCTTAGCCTGTCTCACTCGGGTTATTAGTAGACGAGGATGGTGTTCTGATGTCTTTTCTGATTGTGGAACCAATTTTATCATGTAAAATGTTGCCATGACGAAACCATAAGGCTCGCACTGTCTAAAAGTTATCAGATCTCTTGTAGCGCCAAGTTTCTAACTTCACAAACTCTACACCTTAGTCAAATTATGTGGCTGTACGCAAAGTAAAATAAAAATGTATGAGAATGACAGATGCAACGAAAATGTAATCATTGAATTTTTTTGCATTTATTATACAGTTATTTTGTATGGTGGACTGGGAACGTATTAAAATATTTGGCAACCAGGATTTAAAAGTGCCTAGACGTTTTAATGGAAACATAATGTTGTTATATATCTTTTAAAACATGTAGAATAATATAAGGTACAGTGCTCGTTTCTCTCAAAAACTCAAAAAAACGGCCAAGTGCGAATCGGACTCGCGCTCGCGCATGAAGGGTTCCGTACCACTAGGCAAAAAACTTCATAAAAATCACGTTTGTTGTATGGGAGCCCCCCTTAAATATTTATTTTATTCTGTTTTTAGTATTTATTGTTATACAACAGAAATACATCTGTGAAAATTTTAACTGTGTAGCTATCACGGTTCATGAGATACAGCCTGGTGTCAGACGGACAGACAGACAGACAGACAGGCAGACAGACAGACAGACGGACAGACGGACAGACAGACAGACAGCGAAGTCTTAGTAATAGGGTCCCGTTTTTACCCTTTGGGTACGGAACCCTAAAAATAGACATTTAATTTTTAGTACTTGAAAAAGTATTTTAAATGTTTTCCAAATATGTCAGTACTATTAACACATACCCTTGAAAGAGGTTGAATATTAATCAGACATCTGTGCAAATATAAAATATAATATAATACAATTATGCTAATCAAATACAAAGATTGGCGGAAACCGGCCTGTTTTGAGAAAAGTCGTATTCGACCACCAAATGCAAGTAGGTATATAAAGTTCTAAACGAAGAAAGAAAAAAGCGAGAAAAAAAAGAACAACATGAATTAAAATCAATCCTAACCAAGCTGACAACAAAGAAACAAAAAAGCATTCAAAGGGCGATTGAAGAAAAAATCATCACAGTGGCTAACAGTAATACCGACCAAAGCTGATGATACCGACCTAACAGCAACGCGGTTTCTTGATGGAGTTGCGATCAGATATGGGCATGAACCCTCTGGCCTGCCACCAACGTGCGATGGTTGCGGAGAAAATAGCTTCAACCTCAACCACGCACTTAATTGCAAGAAAGGAGGGCTCATAAAAAGAGGCCACGACCAACACAGAGACGACATCAAAATCTGGGCGGAACGAGCATGGGGTTTGGCTACTACTGAACCAATAATGCGAGCCGCAGCCCTGGATCAACCAGGGTTAATAAGCGACTTTTACTAATGGAAAGTGTGTGGGAGCTGGGAGCTAGCGATGAAGGCGTTTTTTGACATTCGCATTGTAAATGCCGACACCGCTTCGTATGACCTACTCACATGGCCCACAATCGCCCAAATACACGCTCGTGAAAAACATCGCAAATACGATCTGGCGGCAGAAGATCTTAGAGCCTCATTTACCCCCCTTGTGGTCTCCTACCCATACCCATCTCACACTGTACTCGTACTCATACCTACACAATATTCATGCATGGCCATGCCAAACTATACTTATACGTACTCATACAATACTCATACCCAAGTAAGCACCCATCCCTCACCACACCATACCCGCACTAATAGGTACCTATACCATATTCATGTCCTTACCATACTTATAGCCATACCACTCATACTATACACATATTACAACTATACACATCTTCATACTCACATCGTACATTTTACCCACTATTGGTAGTAACTGCAAAAATAACTATGTAATAGGATATATTTATATGGGACTACAAACTTACTTATGCAGTTCATAAATCTTTAAAACGTGACTGATATTGTAATATTTTTAGGTTTTTTATGGCGTGATAAGCTAAACGCTACTTATGTTTAAAGTTTGAAGCTTGTGGGTCTGCTAGAAGTACCTTAGAATTATGATGATCTTAAGTAAGCGAGTCAGTGATAAAACTAAGGAACTTTGACGTGCAATAATTCTTAAACTACAAGTTCAAATTGAATGTTCTTGGGAATATATCTAAGCCATATTATTATTTCCTATATGTCACTGAAAATTCAGGGTTCTAGCTTTAGCCAGCACAAAATTACAGGATGTTGAAAATAGCCTGAATGGCTTCGAGAAAAGGATGGTACGGCCGTGCCTCTTTGTTTTGTTCGACTTGGCGGGGGCACTGCCGTGCCCCCAGATTTTCCGCCGGCCTGGTCACACCCGTAAACAATCAAATCGTTCTTAATTAGAAAGACCAGTTCAGAAAGGTTACCAGTTGAAAGCTTACCTACTTTCGAATTAGGAAGGGTTTGATTGGTTACGAACATACGAGCATCGCTAGTCCGGCGGACAATGATGATTTTTCTGCATTCTTAACGCGAACGCACTTTATAGGTAGGTATGTAATAAAGTTAAACAAATTTATATAATGAATACATTTACTCCTTCAACGTAGTCAAGTTGTCATCAATGTCCTTCATCTATGGTGATATTGAGGTTTTCTGGCTCGTAGTCAGCGTCGACCACTCTGTTGGCGATGATGTGTTTGGCGACCAGCGCGGATTTGCGAGCAGTTCGCGTCCTCTCGGCCGATTCGAAGTCCACCTCGTAAATACCAAAGCGCTCTCTGTTGAAACAATAATAAGTTAAATATATCGCCAATGTCAGGTTAGTTAAGTATTATGATTATTATGAATACCAGTGTTGATCGCAGTTCGCCAGTTAGATTTCTGAGTTGCAAATTTTCACGACTCGCACGATATCTGAAGGTCTACCGCGAACATCGAAGGATTCAAGTAACAATCCCTTCTCTATAGGTAATTTCTGATGTTTTGACTTAAAGTTTGACTAAGGGCCTCTTTCACCAATCACTAACCCGGGGTTAACCGGTTAACCTGGAGTTACCATGGTTACCAGTACAATTTGACACTGGGTTAACGGTTTAACCGGTTAACCCCGGATTAGTGGGATGGTGCAAGTGGCGCTTAAACTTAGTTTCCAAAATAACGACATTTTTTAAACGAAATTCATTACAATTTCCTATGAGCAACATAATTTTCTCCATCCTAAATGAAAACTTGTCTTATTTCATGCGATGTCTGTAGATTACTTACGTGTATCCCTCCAACCACTCAAATGCGTCCATGAAACCCCAGGCCATGTATCCTTTTATCTGCACGACTCCCTCATCCAGCACATCCAGCAGGTCGTTCAGCTTGGCTCTGTAGTAAAGGATGCGATCGTCATCCTCAAGACCGCCGGTTGTGGACCATCCATTGTCCGTCACGTATATGACTGGGCTGTTGTATCTTATGTGTACGTCGTTTAAGGTGTTGTATAAGCTGAGGGGGGCTAGCTGTTGAACAACGTTCTTGATTAGATTTTTTTGTAAGGGGATTACACTTTACACACAACAAGGTTCCTGACTCTCCTGTGTCCTTAAGTTAAGGGCTTTTAGGGGTATCTACTCCCTTGTTATTTACCCTAAGATAAAATCATTACTGATATGCAGACACACTGTACACTGGGTTATCATGGCAACACACTAATAATATTAGACTAATACCGTTCGAGAAATGGGCCCCTAACCTTCCAACCCCGACGGGAAACTTAGCCTTATTGAGACTAGGCGGGTTTCCTAAAGGTGACGCGCGTTCTGATGCCAATTGCAACTGCATTACTTAACTGTACGATGTTTTACTACACCGAAAAGCGATTGGGTAGGTTCCTACCTAGGATCCTAATAAACTTTTTCCTAGTTAAAGTATAAAGTATCAGTATATATGTACCTAAGGTCTGTTTTTTTTATTCCGTAGACTAAAATGACGTTTCATGTGTAAGACATGACATTTCTTAGTACCACATGAAATGTCATTTTAGTCTACGGAATAAAAAAAAAACAGAATTTATACACTTACTCTTAACCAGGAAGACGCTGCCGTAGGCCATTCATCGGGCGTAGACGTGCCTACATTCGTATCGTCCGCCAGGCTCGGCACGATATTACCTGCCTCATAATCACTAGCGTAAGCGTAGACATAAGAGGCTGTGTAGTGACCAATACCAATGAAGTCCGAAGCGCCTTGCACGAGGGCTATCTCTTCCTCAGTGAACTCTGGGAGACGAGATCTGGGGTAGCCCTGTTCCTCGCTTTTTGCGGCAACGCGCTCAGCGAACTCCTTGGGCCAGCCACCTTGCTCCGTGAAAATGGGATCGGAGTATATGGCCCACTGAAAAGGATAAGGATTAAAACTCTTATTTTGAACAATTTTCCAGCACCAATTTTTATAGAAGTGGCAGTTGTTCATGGCATTTTACCGGTACCGACTGTAAATTCGGTATTTTTTGATGCGATTTTTTTTCCTATGGGGCAGGTCAACCAAAACCCTCCATAAAAAGGGATATTTTTGCGTCAAAAACTTTTTTCTTTTACTTTTTCCTAACAAGAACACGTTACCGAATATGTCCTTAAACGGATCCCCACATTTATTTATATTTTTGACCTAAGTAATTAGGCCAAGCAATAAGAAAGTATAGAGGCAAATGCTGGGAACTCAATTTTTGACTCCTTAACTTTGTTTCGACTAGTTAGGAGGCATAATATCAAAAGTCCCCGACCGTAACCCCGGTGCCGAGGGGTAGAGGGGATTTGAAGTTTCCATTTTTCGGGTTTTCACATATCTTGGAAACTTTGCGTCTTGGCAACATGACTACTCAAATAAAACGAAAGCTGATTAAATTTGCTACGAGTTTCATTCAGTCAAATTTTTCGATATCTTGAATAGTTTTCGAGATATTCTCTATTGAAAGTTTATTTGGGGCTCTTAATTTTATCTTGATATCTACATCAATGAAGCCACTACTAGGCCATGTTTGGTATCGGTAATAGGGAGTGTCAAATTCATTTAAATTTTAAACAAATACCTTTTTTTAACCCCTCTTCACGCTTAAACCGCTGAATCGATTTAGGTGAAATTTGGTAAGTATAGAGATGTTGTAAGTTCCGAGACAGGACATAAGATTTTTTATCTCAAAAATCATACTTTGAAGGTGTGAAATTTGCTGTAAGAGGAATTCAGCTTCTTCGCTGAAGTTGAATTCCTGATGTTAATACTGTTTAAGTTTAGGTTTGAAGTCATGTTTGGCATTCTTTTCAAACATGTATACCATCCCAAATACTATTTAGCCGGTTCAGCGGTTATGGATTCCCCGTACAAACTTCCATCCAACTTTTGACACACTAAAAAGTTAACTTTGGCATGCCCTCCCATCCCGAAGGCCTTATAATTATTTTCAAATCGATATCAATAGATGGCGCCAACTGTCACGATCGACCATTACGAAATTTTTATCCTACAGATTAAGACTTAATTAATGGTATTTAAAGTGTCATTAATTCAAAACATTATAAATTAAATACAAACATCAATAAAAGCACGAATTCAATGCATTATTTTAGAAGTTATAAATCACAACTATATGGCGAACGTCTTCGACGTAAACACACATAAGTAACAGCATGCGACAGTTTTTGGGCTTTCCAAATAATATTGAATATTGACACTAGATGGAGCCGACCTGCGCACTGAGAAACGCGGGTCGAGATTTTGTTTCAGTGTGCGTGCGGCGACCATAGATACAAGTCGCGCACACATACAAACCGCGCGCGGTGCGTTGTATCACGTTGCATGAAGATAACATACTTTGCTCTGAGGGCCTACCGCGAACCACGTTCGACGTGTTGCCTCCCTGTCACACTTACATACGAATTTACAAGTGCGACAGAGAGGCAACACATCGAACGTGCTTCGCGGTAGGCCCTCTGTTTATGTTCATCAAAACGGGACGAGTGTGTGCGTTCCGTTTCATCCATCTATCCTGCGTTTTGTTTCTCGTTTTTAAGGTGTGATGTTATGTTTGATTTCAAATAATTACGTATAAGTTATAAATTACGAAAATTATCACAAAATGTAAAAAAGGGACCGGTGAATACATATAATCTAAATGGGTGTTTTAAAGTAGGCCTGATGTTAAAATACAAATTAAAAACGCAAAGCGCAATGTCTTTTACTACTGCATTATCAAAACGCAAGAATACTTTGTAAACAGAATCCAGTTTTTGGAGTTTTCACTTCGCTTGGTTTCCGAGTCAAACGCGCACCTTAGGTACCTTTTTATTTACTAATTTCCTGCAACCAATAATTGCAATCGACGACCTGGCATTCAAACGGACTTTTGACGGACATTCCACATACGCGACTGGCAATTAATAGGACTCCGACAATTACTCACGACGACCTGGCTTGGATTTGGACTCGAAAATCCGCTACAATTTGATACGCCGTACCGTACGCTTTCGAAAACAGAAGTAATGCAGAAAAATGCCGCCCACGTGTTCGTATTACCAATGCAAGGCCATGACCGGTCAGAAGTCGATGTTCCGCTTCCCAACTGGCGACAGTGCTCGATTGCAAACTTGGATTGTCAACTGTGGTAAGTCTTTACTACTTTCTAAAGCTTTCTTACATTAAACTTTCCTCTAACCAATTCAATAATTGATTTAAGACGAAAGTGGAGGACCCGCGCGAAATCGCCTTTTTATACAAACGTAGTCCTCATTTTCCTCTCTGGATATTAACATTATTGAGAATATTTTGACACAATTTTTTGTATATAAACCACAGCTATGTTAGATTTTTTCGAATTTTTAATTAAGTATTATAAGAGAAAAAAAAAAAAAAAAATTGTATGAAATCTGTTTTCGCTCCTAATTTTCAAAATAGTCAAACATAGGGGCATAGCTATGGTTAATATACATATGTACATCCAATTATGTAAAAATATCTTCCATAATGTCAATATCCAGAGAGGAAAATGGGGACTAACATAGTATGGAGATACGGCCATCCCCTTTCCTCTTAAAAAGTGTTTGCAGTTTAGGTATGTTGTATTGACAATGTACATATTTGTCTATTGATATAAAATATACCTAAACAGATTTTGTTTCAATAAATTATAATTTTTTGTGGTAACAGGTATGTTACATATTACAGAGATACAGTGACAAATAATGTTATTGTCACAGATCATGCAATCCTAGTGTATCGTTGTGTAGATGCCAATTAAAAGGTGTTCCAATCCATTGCATTTTGAAATTTTATTTTTGTCTTTTGTGTTGGAAAGTATTAATTATGGGCAGTTAAACTTTAAGTATGAAACATAATTCAACACGGATAGATGTTTAGGAAATCAAGTTTTCCAAATACCCACCTACATCATTTTACAAGCATCTAATTTAGCCTTAAAAACAATGGAAATTATGTACATTTGGCATCTAATTCTAACTATTGGCATAGGCACTAGTTTTAATGAAAGTGATTTCCCGCTGATTTTCCAATCCCGCTGATTCTCATAATATTGTCACAGATCACATAAATATTGTCCTTTAATGAAGAGTTAGTTAGTTACATAACTTATAAAAAACTCATTGGTACAAGCCGGGGATACCTCCGGATGGAAAATTGCATGCTCTTAGCGCTAGGCTACCAGCAGTTATTTATATGGAAATAATATTAGTTGATATTTTGTATATTATATGTAAAGTATGTAGCCATATTTTAGTTGGTTAATATTAATATTTACATGTACCAGTGAAAAGTTCTTGTTCTTATAATTTAATAATTGTTTGCTGACACAATGTTTGCCTTGCATAAGTAGTAGTAAATACCTTTTTGCATTAAATCCTCTTTAATACAAGCTTAATTTAACCTAAACATAAAACCAAGTTCTTTAGGGGAGGATTCAAGTACGCAGCAACAAAAATTTGGAATGATCTCCCACCACCACTAAGAACTCCTATGCCGTTGCTAAAATTCAAGAAACTGGTTAAAGTACATTTACTAAGAATACAGAAAGGAAATCCCCCCCTAACTATCTAACGAATAAATAAAAAACAATATAACAATATAACTAATAAAAATATATATATATATATACACAAACACACACACCACACACACACACACACACACACACACACACACACACAGCTATAAGCAGCCGCGCCGATCGCATATATATAATATGACCAGTATAGGTACATACTGGTTTGAGCAATGGTGTGTAACGACCGACCAAAAGGGGCCCGTCTGAAAATCAGCGCTGGGTATATCAACATATATCTAGCAAAAGCTGAGACTGGTACCCATTGCCTATACCACAAACAGACCTAGATGTAGTTTACTGTTTCAATTTTCTTTTTTTTTTCTGTGCATGTTTTCTATGTTTTTTTTTTGGTTTGGCTCTTGTGCAATGTTTTTATATTTTTCTTCTGGTATAAGCAATAAAACATATTTTATTTTTATTTTTTATTTTTTTAGTTTCACCTGTCTTGTTGCTGTCTGTGTAGTGTAGACACAGACAGACGTCTGGTGGACGTCTGTATTCAAGTATTGCAAGTTAGGCTTAGGCCCAGGCCCACTTCCCGGTTTCCAATGAAGCTGAAAATTTGCATACATATGTAAGAAGGGTGACAATGCAATATTGTGGTACCATCGAGCTGATCTGATGACGGAGACAGGAGGTGGCCATTGGAACTGAGATAAAACAACGCCACCTAATTGTGTTTGGGTTTGGGCTTTCCACAGGCAACGCAAGAGAAGTACTTACAGTCAGCAATAAAAGTTTTTATCAAAAATGAAATTTTTGACAAAAAACTAAAAAAAGAGTTTAAATAAATATCATTTTCAGGTAACATGACCATTGCCCACTTGTCTCGAGATGCTCTTCGTCACAAATATGTCTGCATTGATCATTTCGAAAAGCGGTTCATTCAAATGATTGAATAAGTTAGCCGTACCTGTCCATTACAAAGGAGATCCATCGACAGAGAACTTCCCAGATTCACCAGTTGCGTCAACATCAGAAGGTATGTGATTACCTATAATTAATTAGCTCGTGCATGTCGTTACCTATACCTATCGTATGTATATATTCAGTGTCTTTGTTGGTGATGTGAAAAAAGATGCCCGTTTGCGAACTTCGGTGTTCGCGGTATAGTCCTGGCGGTTCACCTCGAAATTCAGTAAAATGCTGCAAATGGTGTTAAAGCTGTGAACATCGGCATGATTGATATTTAGTCTATACAGGGTGACCTTAGCCATTCGACAGACCCTGAAATCCCACGTAGGGTTACTTCTCAGGAATGCTCTATAACTTCCAAAACTTGTTCATAGATGGCAGCACCAGTCTCTCTCGCTACAACGTAAATCCGTAAGGAGTTCGTTTAGGAGGTGCAAGCGCGCACTGCTTGCCCTTAGAGCTGGTCAAAGACGCCTAGTCTTACTAAGATGGCATATAGTCGAGAAATTCGGACGGGCACCGCCGTGGCGGGGTGGCCTAGGGGTTCATGGCGTTAGCCGCGATAGCTAAAGACGCCGGTTCGAATCCGGCCTTCACCACTGGAGGGCTTCGTCACTTTTTCTTAAATATATGAGACATCTATTACTGTTCTTAATTTATATATAGTAGTGTGACTACTTAAAAAAACACAAAATCAAAATATTTAATAAAATAATTTGATTTGTTCCCAAAACTTGTTAATGCTCTATAACGTTAATATTTTTTTAATTAGAACAAAAGATAAAAAAATAAATGTTCAAACAAAAGTTATTTCCAATAATCGACAACAAAAATAAACATGCTGTATTAATCATTGGCAGTGCTGTTGACAATTTGTTCGAAAATGTACGGCAATGATGACATTTGTCAAAAGTCAGAATCGTATTAGTGTCATAAATAAAAAAGATAATCACAAAGGTCGAAGAAGGTTTCATACTATTTATTACCTCAGGAGCTACTAACACATACATCAGGCTGCTCTAAAGTAAAAAATCGTAATTTGTTAATTTCTTCGTAACCGCTACACCCGTTGTTATGATACCTACTTTGTATACTGGTTCTAAATACCCTAATGCATATGTATATTTCGGCTGTGTCCAATGGCTAAGGGACACCCTGTATAAATCAATTTGACTCGAAGCACCAAAAAAACAGGAGAAATTTGTTTTTGTTTAGAAACCTATTATATCGTGTATGCTATTAAATGAAAGGGCATTCTAAGCCGGTACTAAAAATATGTCTCGTCATTACATTTTAGTCACGTGTTTTAAATAAAAATAAAAATAATTTTCAATACCTACCAAGTCCTCCTCCTCCCAGATATGATATGATACGATACTTCAGATACGATATGGCAGTTTTTTTGTATAATATACTATAGGTACAAATCATTCGTGATACCCTCATATCTAACCCCAAGAACGAAATTTTGAAAATAATTCCATTGTTTTTTTTTTTTTTCAATATTACAAAGTAACAGTTCTGCTTCAGTACCTATTTTACGAGACTATCCATAAGCAGGGGGGTGTCACTGCGCAGTTTAGGTATATTTGGCCGGCGCACCGCCCGGGCAGGTGTATGGCAGTGGGCTGCCGCTCGGCTCGCACGATAGTCGTGTCACGTGCTCACGTGGCGCTCGCGCAAAATTGAAAAATTTGAAAATACGCAATGGCTTCGAAACCTAAATCGCGATCTAATCTGTATAAAAGATAATGTTCTGTTTACGGATGTCTGAATAAACGGAAGAACCAAGAAGCAGAAAAAAACATTTTTTTAAAATTCCGGACTATATTGACCGACATATTTTCAAAGGAATAAGTACTTATGTGGCATACCTACTTCCGTGAGAATCAGACATACTATCTCCGGCTAAAAATTTTATGTTTACAGAATCAACGTTTGTAATTCCTACATATTTATCTTAAAAATAATAAATCAGTAGGTATAGGTACAAAAACTTGTCGCGTGACAACCCCGTGCCGACACTCGCAGCTCGGTCATAAAACTGCGGCGCGCAAAGAAGATTCACGGTTCGTGCGCGGTTATAAGTTTCAATTTTGCTTGCAGGCGGCGAGTGTAGGTATAATTTTATACCTAAATCTGGCTTTTGTGAAGGAGTGAATTTTCTGTACGGTAGTTCTATTAGTTATTCTGTGCCATAAGTCTCGTTCCCTATTACTAAGACTTCGCTGTCTGTCTGTCTGTCTGTCCGTCTGTCTGTCACCAGGCTGTATCTCATGAACCGTGATAGCTAGACAGTTGAAATTTTTACAGATGATGTATTCTGTTGCCGCTATAACAACTAATACTAAAAAGTACGGAACCCTCGGTGGGCGAGTCCGACTCGCACTTGTCCAGTTAAAAAAAACTAATGAAATTATTTTCAAAATTACTTTCTTGGATATTAGGTATTATTTGAGATATACTTTACAATGCGACCCCCGCTCTGGATCGTACCTGGTTCAACAGATCTCAATTGCAGTGCAGCGAGGGAATGCTGCAGGCATCATGGGAACTTTTGAGCCGGGTACGATGCAGGGTGGAGGCGCATATTAGACCTTTAGTTTATTAGTTTTAGATTATTAGTTTTAATTATTGTTTGTAAATGGATTATATTGCGTATGATTAGAAAAGAAAATTATACCCAGAATATACTTTACAAAAAATTATTCAACGGTATCGTATCTGAAGAAGCCCAAACTTGGTATGTTTTGAAAATTATCGTCACTGCAATGTAATGATGTGATATATTTTTAGAACCGGCTCAAGATGCCCTTTTATTGAATACTACACACGTTACGATAGGACTCTACTCCTGTTTTTTTTTCTGGTGCTTCGGGTCAAATTTATTTATATGGACTAAAGATCAATCTTGCCGATTTTCATAACTTTAACACAATTTGCAGCGTTTTGGGGAGGCCTTTGCCCAGCAGTGGGACACTAAATTACGCTGATAAAAAAAAACCGGCCAAGTGCGAGTCGAACTCGCGCTCCAAGGGTCCCGTACATTTACACAATTTAAACAATGTATTTTTTATGTGAAATGTCTTTAAAAAACCCGTAGGTGTCGGATCAATAACTAAGTAATTAAGTCCGACTCACGCTTGACTGCACATGTATAATAGGTTTTCCTATGTGCGTGTAAAGATCTATTTTGTGTATTTTTTATCAACATTTTTAACCCAGTTGTTTCGGAGATAAAGGGAGGGAATGGTCGTTTCTTGAATAACTTCTAAACTGTTTATCTTAAAATTATAAAGAAATATATTTCAGATTCTCACAATGAGCTCTTCCATTTGGTATGTAACACGATATAGTTTGAAAACTTTTTTATTTTTATTTTCTCATTTACCCCCCAAAAGCCACCGTGTTTAAAATGTATTTGTTTACGTTTCATGCCCGTCTTTGGGTCACAAACTTCCATATGTATACCAAATTTCAACTTAATTGGTCCTGTAGTTTCGGAGAAAATAGGCTGTAACAGACGGACAGACAGACAGACAGACGCACGAGTGATCCTATAAGGGTTCCGTTTTTTCCGTTAGAGGTACGGAACCCTAAAAAATAGTAGGTATATTATTATATAGCAGTTCGTTACAATATTATGTACCTATTTTTTTTTCTAGGCCAAGGACCGACAGAATTAAAAGTATTAACACCAAAAAAGTTTACCCTGGTGTTAAAAATCAAGAAGAAAATGAGGAGGAAATATTTACGACACCGAAAAAACGCAAGCGACCAGCCGATAGCGACACACCGAATTGTAAAAGATTAAAAACTGTTATTGAAGATACCAAAGAAAGAAAGAATGAAGCATAGGCGATTGCAGAAAAAAAATCAGAATAAGAAATTAATAAATTTAAGCGCTTAATCTATTCCTAATCATTCGACACCCTTCCTGTGGAAGGGTGCATGTGGGAGTTCTCGTCCGCATTTCTGCTTTGGAGACTGTCGCGCCTCACCGTGTAGGGCGATCATCCGTTGTCGTGTCTTGGCTATGGACAGCTGTGCGTCTGTGAAGCGAGGCCCAGTTCCTGACTACGCCACTGTCCCACCTACCCGCTACTACGCTCAGGAGGCTATGAGTGTGGCGGCTGACGCAGACTTTGTAGAGCGTCGCGGCGCAGCGCTTGTGTGGCGTCGCATGGAAACCGTCCAGCCGTCCACGTGCGCGTGCGCAAACATGCCAGACGTTCAGGGTGCTGCCGCGGCAGCCGCAACAACACCCTGAATGCGTCATTATATTGAACCTGCAATGTATTCAGTGAGCGAGCGAGCCTATAACACAAATAAGGTAATCAAATGCTTATAAGGGATTTGAGGCATTAAATGACAGGTTGTCTTCTCCACGGTTATCTTTAGCTATCAAAAATAAACATATCCTCCTTAACTTCTTGTTGTTGTTTTTATTTAATTCTATGTTTTAGCAATTTACTTATAGGAATACAATTTGTGTTTATCTTTAAGAAATAGAATCACACAGAACCTGATATTATCATGTTTTGCTTTTTTAGGGTTCCGTACCCAAAGGGTAAAAACGAGACCCTATTACTAAGACTCCTCTGTCCGTCTGTCTGTCATCATGCTGCATCTCATCAACCGTGATAGCTAGGCAGTTGAAATTTTCACAGATGATGTATTTTTGTTGCCGCTATAACAACAAATACTAAAAAGTACGGAGCCCTCGGTGGGCGAGTCCGACTCGCACTTGTTCGGTTTTTTAAAAGTAGGTAGGGATATTTTTTTTGACATACCAGTTCTGAAGGCTCTATATATGTTTAAGAAACATATGGGACAGTTGTATTTTATTTATCTACTGAGCAAAGTGGCAAAGCATTTGATGCAAATTTTGAGTTGTTTCCTCATGTTGGCTAACTGGCACCGTGCGAAGATTATGGTGGGGGTAAGTAAAACGATCGCAGCGCATAAGGTGGTAAAAATTGGCAACTAACGGACGTTAGCGTCTTTAACATTTCATACAAGTTATATGGGTCGAAGTGAAACTTTAATTTACGATTACTCCTGAGATATTCATTTTAATTGTATCTTGTATGAGACCATTGTAATCTGTATGAAATGCTTAATAGAACTAACGTATTTAATTTGATAATTATTAATACTGTATCCGTGTAAATAGTTTTGCAAATACCACATACTATGAAATCTGTTTCTGTTTGTAGAAGATAAGAATGGGTATACTTAGTAAGTTATCCTTAAAAGATAGACATACATCATCGCGTGCCATCGCGGACTTTTTAGTAGGTAAACCAATGAAAGCTGACTTCATTAGCAAATATCTTCATATTTCAACCAATTTACACAAAACCTTAACAAACTATACGCCTTAACCATCCTTAACTTTCCTCGAGAATCACCCTACTTATTCATAGGTGAAAACCGCATAAAGGCTCCGTCACACACGCGCGTTTTGCGGGCGGAGCGTGAGCGGAGCGCAATGAAAGCGCTCCCGTCGCGCCGGCGTCCGCTCCGTCCGCAAAACGCGCGTGTGTGACGGAGCCTTTATAGTACATTTCGATGCTAGTGCGGAAAGTATGTCATTACGAGTACCGAGATATCTTGCCAAGAGCCGTAGGCGAGTGGCAAGACTCGGGACGAGTGAAGAATGACATTTCCGCACGTGTATCGAACGACGTTTTTTAATACAGTTGCGATAAAATGTGACGTTTTCAACTAAAAGGTACCACATTGTCGGTTGTCGATAAGGTTGATTTCAAATTGAAGCTTTATGGGAAGAACCAACGTTATTGACAACCGACAATAACTACCCTTTTGGTTGAAAACGGCGCAAATAAGAAAAACAACAAGTAAGGAATAAAAACAATATCGCATGTTGCCTTTGGAAACAGTAAGAAAAAACGCTTCTTCTTTGACAGGCGTTTCGGCAGCTATTCCTACCTCTACCTTCCAGAGCTATTCCGTTCCATACAGACAACTTATTAAGAACGGTTTTTCAATTTTCAATATTAAAAAATAAACGTGTTATAATGATAAAGAGGTAAGTAATAAAATATGAAATATGTATATTTTTCGTATTCTTACATTAACAGTAGGTTTTTATGTTGGTTACGACGTTTAAAGGAAACTAATATTAACACTCATCAATAAGTAGTCATGAATTAAAACAAGTATTAATTTCAAAAATTGGAAAAGTAAAAAGCGAAGCGAATACCAACTTTCCGCACGCTAAACCGCTACGTAAAGTAGCACTTTTTGAGCAACTGTATTAAAAAATATATTATAGGGGTACGAGCTTAATAGACTGCGATCGGCATAAACTTCTAATGTCAACTCATGGTAGCCGCACTGAATAAGCCACAAAACACGCTTAGGTAGTAGTCCATAAAATCCATAAATCCTAAAAAAAAGTTTTCTGCGTTTCATTTTTTAATGCAATCTTAGAGTTAAAACCACGCAAAGCAACACCCGTTCGTCCAGTCGCCCAGCGAGAGCGAGAGCGGCAAGTGCGGCGAGGCCCGAGGCTAGCACAATGTTCTATGGCGCGAGTCACGCTAATTGACTCTCGCGTGTCTACTGCACAAATTAGACGATGAAACGATGGGTAGGTACTAGGTAGTAGGTACCGACACCGACCGGTAATTGGGGCATTTTCTATGAAAAGGGACCTTATTGTCGATGGCGCTTACGCCGCACAGCGTCGCGCGGCATTGCATTTATATCGGAGCATCGTTAATAATGGCGTAAGCGCCATCGACAATAAGGTCCCTTTTTATAGAAAATACCACAATTGTAATAGTAGCGAGCGGTCGACTCACTTTATGCACAGACTATGCTCAGTTTGTTGTGTAAATTTCATGCTCGAATGACATTCACGCCATACGTACGCTCGTCTAACAAAAATTTATACCTAATTAAATTTAAAATGCCATATTGTGCAGTATTAAGCTGCAGAAATCACAGCGGTTTAAAAAAACCTTTCACGTGGAGGTATCTCCTATCACCGGTGGTTATTTCTTACAATATAATCCGATAAATACGAAAAGTCTGTTTATTTTGCATTATTTACGATTGTCGTTAAGTAAAACTATATTTTATTTGTTTAAACTTAGAGTTCATAATCCTTTGTCACTATTCTTTACGTTTATCTGGAATATTCGCTATCCTAAATGTCAAATAACTTAAATGCTGCGCAATGTCGATATTTATATCGATAAAGTTAAAGCTTGAAATATCGTAACAGTACGATATTTCAAGTTTGATGTTTGGTTAGTAGGTAATAAATTATTATTTGGGATAATCAATGTCTATAAGTAAATATGGCAGCTCTGGTCATCAAGCACTAAGTTAAGTCGGGGTCATTTCATGGCAACCTTTCAAACCTTTGTATTCCTTTATATACATTTATTTGTTCTTGTTTTTTACACCCATCATATTTTCATCGTTAATATAATTAGACTAGGTACTTAATGTACTTATGCGTACAATGCATGCAACGTGCCATGAATAAATGATTTATATTTTCCATTTCTTTATTATTAAATGTTTTAGATTTCCAAAAGATGCCGATATTAAAAATAAATGGATTAATGCTACTGGGCAAGAAAATTAGTTTCCCCAAAAATAAAGCACCATTTGCTCGCAGCATTTCTTAGAGAAAGATTTTTGGGGATAAAATTGACATACATCTGATCTCATCTAGCGTCCACACGCCTAAAACTTAATTACTAATTTAGTAATTATTTGTGACATTCGGGCTCACTAAATTAATAAAAAGTGTTTCTTACCACGCAAACTAACGTCAAATATTGGAATTTTGCAGCGCCCCTTCCTGATTTGATAGGCATGGGATCGATGATCCAGTTTAATGTTTGCTTACACACCATACAATTAATTTGACAATTGAATCAGGTTGTCCCGTCTAGATTAAGCTTAAATGCTGCTACAAATTATTAAAGACGAATACTGACATAGGTAATTGCAGATTTGTGATTGCAAAATAACAACAATAACTATGATTTTATCTATTTAACCTTAAGATATATTTAATGTGACAGGCTAGCATCAGCGTGCTATGCCTTATCCAGACTCGCGCCTACCCTATCGCGCATTAACTTACTTAAGGCGTACTATGGATATTTCCATTCAATACTAACGCAAAGTGTAGACCTGTGGGGCCTGGCAGCTGATCGTGACAGAGCCTTTAAAATGCAGAAGCGCGCAGTAAGGATCATAACAGGAAAGTGTCACGACCATCCTGCAAAAGAATTATTTAAAGAATTGAAAATACTTACGCTTCCAAGTGTCTATGTCCTCACTGCGTGCAAGTATATAAGAGCAAATCTACACAACTATGTCTCCTCTACTACCAGGGAAAGAAGCACCCGACGGAGACCCCTTTTAGTTGTCCCACAACGTAAACTAGCTAAATCTAGAAAGTCACTCGCTGTTGTTGGGGCAAAATTGTACAACTCGCTTCCTGCCGAAATAATTGATGCAAGCGATACAACATTTGAAAAAAAACTCAGGGCACTCTTAACTGAACTGGCGTGCTATACCATCGACGACTTTGTCAGTAGGGCAGCCAACCCAACCACATAAAAAATAGATACGTAAGTTAAGTACCTATATTTGTAAAATGTATACTAAAAATGTAAATTAATTAGTGATAATTTAATATAACTATTTATTATACTGAAAATGACGTGTAAAATACTAAATTTTATTAATAAATATCTGAATCTGAATCTGAATCTGAATGTTTACATTAACAACCTAGTTGGTCAATAAATAAGAAACAAATTTTTAGTTAGATATTTGTTGTACTGTACTACATATTATTTTTCATACAATCACGATTATCACTACCTATATTATAATCATAAATAAAATATAATCTAAATGTTATAAAACATACGGTAATGAAATATCAATTCCTAACCGAACACACAAATATCGATAAAACACTCGGATTACACTGTCCCCTCCCTACATCGAATGAAAGAAGTTCCCAACGGTTAGCTACTCGCAGGCGTGTAGAGATCTCGAAAACACCAGTGTAACGTGACCGTGAGATCCGTAACAAACCATGCGTAATTAGATCTTACTTATACTGGTTACTTTAGCCCTTTTCTCGCCTATAATAAGTAAGTGAATTTAAAACTATAAAAAAATAGCGCCATCTGGTGTTCAGTAGTTGTATTAGGTGAACGTTGAGTGAGGTTTTGTGAGATGAATGAGATAATTAAAGTCGTATGTCTTATAACTTTGACATTATACCTTAGACCGTCGCTCGTGTAGCCTACAGTTGATAACCGTTCGAGAAATGTCAACCGGTAATAACCTATTGGTATGGAAAGTTGCTACGAATCAAAGCAATTTTGTAAGTGTGTAATGTATTTTAACATGGCTATGAATGTGTGAGTTTAGCGACACTGGTTTTTATACTAAAAGCAGTCATTTCGCATCCACTAGTTTATTAATTAGTGTTTGTAACGAAACTTTGACGCCTTACTAAAGTACCCAATCAAACTTCAAAATCATGCAAATAAATTTTAATTTTGTCGCTGATATCTGAAACGCCATCTAGTAATAATTTACCTTAAAAGTGAATGTGACGTATTGGTTTATTGCGTGGAAGCTACAACAGATGTCGCAAGAGAGGTGTTTCAACGCATGTTAGTCGTAAGAGTTGTATTAGCTCCGTGCGCCATCTAGTTCGCTACTGTGAACTAAAAAATAGCCTACAAGTATATGCTACTTAGGACGGTGCGCTTTTTTACTATGGGATTGGGTATCTGTACTAGTATTATATAATCTGTGACTTTGGTAATAAAAATTTTTTTTTTTTATTTTGTTTTTACTTAGGAACGGTGTCAATGTTGAAACCATAAATTAATTCAGCACCCCCGATTTATACGAAAGCGATACCAAACCCGGCCTAGCAGCTTCACTGATGTAGATAATCAAAATAAAAATGAGAGCCCTAAATAAACCTTCAAGAGCGGATATCTCAAAAACTATAACTTGACTGAATAAAACTTGTAACAAATTAAATCGCTTTTCATTTTGTACCTAAACATAATATATCTGTGACGTCGACTGTACCTGGGGAAAACACAGAACCCCTACTGAATTATTAGACTAAAGCCATCTGCAGCCTATTGGTTAAAATATACACCACAAAAGAGAGGTAGCTAAAATGCTAGGAAATATGACGCAAATAAATTACTTTTATAAGATTCGCCAAAAGTCCTTGGATGAGACAAGGACAATGGTGAATTTATTACTAAAATGAATGTTAAGAAATTAAGGTATATATTTGTTTTTTCTTAAATTATAGGCAGATTTGAGTTTCTGACAGTCAATTATTAACTTTATTTGGACTAAAAACTTACCTGTGATTGCTTAAAAAGTTCAGAAGCCGCCGTATCCTCCTCAGAATCCGTCAATGGCGGGTAATAGTTAATACTGATCGTGATTCCACACACCCCGCCCTGGCTGGGCTTGAAGTCGTTGTTGTACGCGTGGTACGCCTTCGCATGAGCCACCAACAAGTTCTTCGTGCACAAATACTCCCCTATACCAGTGGCATTCAGCTGAGGGGCTTTTAATGTCTGACCGTAACCTTCATAGCATATCTCCCTAGGATCATGAAGCGTCAACCAAAGTTTAACTCGATCACCAAATAAGGAAAATGCTACTCTAGCGTAATCCTCAAACCATTGACTAATGAGGGGGTTTGTAAATCCTCCCAACTCTTGGAGTTTCTGAGGCAAATCCCAACTGTACAGCGCTACCATGGGCGTGATGTTGTACTTGAGCATTTCATCGATGTAGTTGTTGTAGAAGTCAACTCCCGCTTGATTTACTTGGTTGGGGAAGCCGGTGGGCAGAATTCTGGACCAGGACAGAGAGAATCTGTAAGCATCTAAACCTAATTCCCTCATCATCTCTACGTCCCGTTTGTAGTTGTTGTAGGTATCGCATGCGATGTCTGCGTTGCTCTCGTCTGCGATCTCTTCCGGCTTGTTGTGGGTCAAGTAGTCCCACATGCTTTCTCCTTTGCCTATAAAAGCGCAGTTAAGTAATAAGGTAACGTTAGGCGAACTCAGTGGCCTACTACCCAGCTATCTATATGAGCTATCGTACGATTGAAGATGTTTGCTTTAGATTCCCAGAGGGTCTAACCAAAACCAAGACATTTGTACGAGTACAATCGACCAACACCAAACGAAAAGTAATAAGTTTTTGTCTAAAATTTCATTTTTGGTACAAGCTGTTATCGCTGACTGTACTTTTCTTTCCCCAGGTAACTAATACTCATCAATTCTAAAAACCCCCAACACAATTAGGTTTCGTTGTTTTATCACAGAGTTCCTACGGCCAACTCCTGTCGCCATCATCAGATCAGCTTAATGGTACCGTAATATTGCATTGGCGCTCGAATTACATATGTATGCAAATTTTCAGCTTCATTGGAAGTCAGGAAGTGGGTCAATAATAAAAAGCTTGCAAAAATGTATCGGGATGACAGACGTTACGTAAGGTCATGTGACTAGTTTCATTTGCGTTTTCTATCTACGATTTTTATCTTTTTTAGGACCCCGCGGTGGCAGCATTGTTCCATTTTTATTGCCTGTCACTATGCCTGTCACTTTCGCACTTACATACTTGTTAGAACGTGACAGGCATGGTGACAGGTAATAAAAATGCGACCATCGATGGCCGCTATGTATTTATATGGGAAGTCAGCTCCGGAATGACAATAGCCTGACGTCCGAAACACCATCCAGGATAGCCGGTGCAGCCGCAGCGTTTGGGAAACTAAACAACCGTGTTTGGCGATCACATGACCTTAAATTAAAAACCAAAATTATGGTCTATAAGGCCATAGTCATACCAACTCTTCTTTATGCCGCAGAAACCTGGTGCTGTTACAAAGCAGATATTAAAAGGCTGGACTCCTTCCATCTACGCTGTCATCGCTCAATTCTGCGCATAAAGTGGCAAGACAAAATACCGAACACGAAGTCTTGCGTCGCGTCAAGATGCCTGGTATCGAGGCACTCATCATCAAACATCAGCTGAGTTGGGGTGGCTACATCGTGCGCATGGGCAATAACAAATTACCCAAAGCTGTATTCTATTCAGAACTCTCTAGCGAAAAAAGGAAACTGGGGGCACCAGGGTCAGTACTTGCGCCATAAAGATGTCCTCAAGCGTCACCTGACTGACCACTTGTGGTATACCGAGTGATTTCTGGGAGGAAATTGCGATGAGTAGGTAGAACGGTATGGCGCGCAACTGTTCATAAAAGTGTAGAACAATACGAGCAGCGGCATTTGGAAGACCTGGATTCATAGTAGCAAATTATCGATAGATATTCCATCTAAATATTAAATAGCTAATAATCAAATGCAGCTTTTAATCCTGATGCGACTGCTGTATTCAGTTTATACTTCATCAGTGGGGGTTTCGTTCCTAAAGCTCAATCTCTTCCTACATATCATCGACATTGACTTTACCTAGGGAGGTACAGTAGATGTGTCTCTGTCGCTCTAATACGCAAGAGTGATAGAGATCGAGGCAGATAATGCCCTCAGAACTTTGTTCTTACCACTTATATTCCAAGCTCCCTCTATCTGGTAGGCCGTGGTAGAAGCACCAAAGATGAAATCATCAGGAAACTTCCTATCCTGCTTGACGGATGCGGCATTGCTGCCAAGCACTGCTAAGCTGCAATACAATTTATTTTTATTGTAAAATGTGTACGGCCCGAGCAGGATTTTAACTCGCGGTTACAGTGGCGGAAAATTTCCAAAAAGTTGATAAGTTCTCGGAAATTTTCACAAGAAACATAGGAAACTCTCATTTTGGAAAATGCAATGCAAGAATACAAAAAATGCAAAAAAGGTTACAAAATCGGTCAGTTCAAAATGGTGAAAAATAAATAAGAGATACTACTCCCAGAAATACGTGTGATAACTCATTGGATTCGCAAAGATGTCTAGAAAAAATGTATCCGAAGCGTTTATTCCCACATAAATAAATTAAAAAGTTATTAACTAAATAAGGGTAAAAAAGAAATATTTCTTAATTCCTCAATATCTCAAAAAGTATTAATTAACATTTAATAAATCAAAATATATATTATTAAAGAGGAGAATATTTTCAATAAAACCATCCTGACTTTCAGAAGTATCTCCATTATTTACACTTTTTATTCAACGCTCAACACAGCCCTCCTCGCCACATTTTCGGGAAACGCGCGCAGCGTGAAAAAGCGAGTACGTAATAACATTTTTTTTACTATAAGTAGTTATTTAAACATTTTTTTTAGTATTCAACAAAGAAGGAAGTTTGAGAAATTTTTTGTTGCGTAATTAGCAATTGCCTAACTCGTTAAACAAATAAATTTAATATACATTTTTACAAGTAGTACATTTTCTGACATGTTTAAAATGCACTATATATTTTTATTTATTTAAATAAATAGTTAATAGCTTTAAATTAATATGTATTGTTACGTACTCGCTTTTTCACGCCGCGCGCGTTTTCTGAAAATGAGGCGCGGAGGGCTGTGTTCAGCGTTGAATAAAAAGTATAAATAATGGAGATACAGTTCTGCAAGTCAGGATGTTTTCTACAAGAGGTTAAACCAATAAACATGAGAAAATGTTCATTATAGGCACAGAGACCTATTACTTAATATAATATTTTTACCTTAAAAGGACGAGTAGCTGCATGGCTGCTATCGGCAAAAAGCAATTAGATCAAGTTGTACGTTTCCTTATATATCGAGTGGCTGCACGTACTACTGGATTGTCTATACCTATCTACGCACTTATCTTGTATGTTTGTCAAAGGACTGTCTCATTTCAAATGGCGATTTGTCCTCTTCGTTATGTTTGTTAAGCAACTAAGGTTTTCAAGACACATTTTTGTCAAGCTCGATTTCTGATTATAGGATCTATGAGAAATCGAGGGAACTCCTTAAACGTGAAAGGCATACATATAGTGATTTTTGTATTTTAGAATAGAATAGAATAGAAATAATTTATTCGTTAGCACAAACACAGAAATAGAAAATTATACAAAACAGAGAAACCATAGAAAGAAAAAGTGCCACGAAATGGTCTCACCTCAGTATGTTGCTGGCGACTTTCAGCGCTGATCTTCGCTGATTTTCATCAACAAATCCAGCATTTGCATTTAAAATAGTGAATTTTGATGAAGTAGAACTGCTGATGATGATCAGAATGGAACTCTTCAACGACACATAGTTCACGTTTGCCGATTTGTCCTCTTCGTTACGGACCCGGATTCAAACTTGGACCCGGACTCAAACTTGGACCCGGACTCGGACCCGGACCCGGATCTGGAAATGGACCTGGTCCCTAGACCTGGAACCAGCCCCGGACCCACACCCGGACTCGAATCAGGACCCCGACTCGGACTCGGGCCCGGACCGAGCCTGGACCCAAACTTGGACCCGGACACGGACCCGGATCTGGACATGGTCCTGGACCTGGATCCGGACTTAGACTCCGACCCGGTCCAGGACCCGGATCGGAACCCAGACCCGGAAATAATAATAGAAAAGTGGGTTAGGTTAGATTTGAACTGAACCGAACCGAACCGAACTTCTATCAGAAAATTGGGTTAGGTTAGAACTGCGATCCTCAAAGTGGGTTCTACCTCCTTTTCTACATAATTAGGCAAAAGATGTTGTCTCTATCATTTCCTTGTATGAAATCGTGCACCATCAACAATAATATTTCACCGGCATCCCACATGGAAGTCGTTTTTTTATTTTATTTAATTGAGAGCTCTCAAATATCACCGTAAATTTAAAATTAGTGAAAGCGGCAAAATTGACGTTTGCGTCCGCATTACCTGATTTGACCGGACAATTTAATCAGATTGGGGAAAAACTGTTTCCGTCTGGACAGGCCTAATACGAGTATGTAATAGTACATTTCGATGCTAGTGCGGAAAGTATGTCACTACTTCACGAGTACCGAGATTCGGGATGAGTGAAGAATGACATATCCGCACGTGTATCGAACGACGTTTTTTAATACAGTTGCGAAAAAATAAGAAAAGCAACAAGTAAGGAATGGAATTACAAACTTTTATATTATTAATTCTGTGACACTGACATCATCAATTGACATTGACATTATGAAGAGGTGTTTTTCTAGCTTTTATTCGACTAGAATAGATTTTGTTATTATTATTGAACCCACTTCAATGAAAGCTTTTTTTTCAAATGCATGTTCTATAAGACAGAAACAATTGTAAATATTAAAACATTGTACTATTATTACCTAAATATCGTTATTTACGATTATTTGTGTATCGTATATTTATAAAAACAATATCGAATGTTGCCTTTGGAAACTTAAAACATTCTTGCAGTAAGAAAATACGCCTCTTCTTTGACAGGCGTTCCGTTCCATTCAGATAACTTATTAAGAACGATTTTTCAACATAAAAAATAAACGTGTTACAATGAAGAGGTAAGTAATAAAATATGAAATATGCATATTTTTCGTATTCTTACATTAACAGTAGGTTTTTATGTTGATTACGACGTTAAAAGGAAACTAATATTAACACTTATCAATAAGTAGTCATGAATTGGAACAAGTTAAAATTTAAAAAAATTGGAAAAGTAAAAAGCACTAGTTCGCGAAAACCAACTTTCCGCACACTAAACAGCCACGAAAAGTAGCACTTTTTGAGCAACTGTATTAAAAAGTAATTATTGATATTATTAGCAACGCTTAATAAGATTTAATGTGGTTGGGTGGCTGAACGTAGACCTTATCTCAACGAGATAAGATCTACACGTGGTCAGATGAGTGTGATGCTGTCTTGCAAGATAGATTTAAGATACGTATAAGTATGTTCCTGTTCCCAATACTACTTAACTGGTTAAGTACTTGATTTTTAGTGTAACTAGGTACCTATTCAATTTAAGATTATTTTAGAGCGCACCGCCAACAAACTGCTTCACAGTTTGTAAAAACATTAGATTAACCTACCTACTACCTACCTACCTACTACTTACTTATATGTAGTTTGTCAAAGGACTGTCTCATTTCAAACATAGACAGAAATAATCATACTATCTTTGTCTTACACTAGTAGTAGCACCCAAGAAAAAAGGATGAGTATAGTTTTTTTTTGTTCTTATTTACTGTCAATTTGGTTTGACCAAGGGCCCGACACTCTTTGATAGAGAAAGATAAGTCTTATTGCGATTCCTATAAGAAGAAAGAAAAAATAGTGCCATGCTTTCTCTTTATCACCAACCGGGCATTTTTTCATGGTCAGGTTATGGCGAAATACCGAAATTTATAAGTGTAAGATAAAAAATTCCGCAATAGGATTATGCTGCCATACATGAAACTGTCAATCATACAATACTTATGTCCTTCTCTTACTCCTGGTAGCTCGGTTTCATGTATACTAACTACTTGTATATACTATGTCTATGTGTTTGACCAACTGTACAATGTTGTCATTTATGTTAAATTTGCGATAACCAAAATCAAGCTTATCGTTCTTGTTTTTTTGAATTAATTTTTTTATTAGAATTACAATCTGTAGAGAGCATTTTATTTACATAAAAGATATGTATACAGTAGTACCTAATACTAAACTGAATTACATGTTTAGTTATAAATATTTTGCTAACAAGTAGATGCCAAAATATTATGCAACGGCGGATGGATGCTAGAGATTATAGTTCCAAAAATTCTAGTTTATCATAATTAAAATTATAGTTTATCATAATTAAGATTAACACGGAGATAAAACATAAGATTGCCATTTTCAATCTAGATAAGTCTAGATCATATCAGCAAGAGTGCACGTCCCTCTCTAGAACAAGCCCTCAAAGCAAATCTCATTGCCACTTCTAAGCTAGGTACATGGCAAGCCTAAAATAAAGGATGACACGCTAGAACGGCCCTGCGGGTCCACGACGAAGCCTCCGAAGTTCCGACACTCGTTCTTTGACGAGTCATCGGTGTTCACGTGATGCTTTCTATAGTAAACTGAAGTGCCGGGAAATTTCGGACACCTCGGCCCGTAGTAGTAGGTCAAACAAAAGCGTGTTTACTTCATTCCTACCCAACCCAAGACATACCCAAAAGTTAAGGGCTATAAAGGTTAATTTTCTTATTTAACCCTTATCCACATGAAAAGGTACTCCTTGAAGTGCGGGTCCACGACGAAGCCTCCGAAGTTCCGACACTCGTTCTTTGACGAGTGATCGGTGTTCACGTGATGCTTTCTATAGTAAACTGAAATATCGGGAAATGTCGGACACCTCGGCCCGTAGTAGTGTAAAAAAAATCTGTGTTCACGTCGCTCCTACCCAACCCAAGACATACCCCAAAGTTAAGGGCTATAAAGGTTAATTTTCTTATTTAACCCTTATCCACATGAAAAGGTACTCCTTGAAGATAAAATCGTTAGTGATATGCAGACACACTGTACACTGGGTTACCATGGCAACACACTAATAATATTAGACTAATACCGTTCGAGAAACCCATTTCTCGGGCCCACCCCTGACCTTCCAACCCAGACGGGAAACTTAGCCTTATTAAAACTAGGCGGGTTTTCTAAAGGTGACGCGCGTTCTGGTGTCAAGTCAACTGCAACTCTGAATTACTGTACGATGTTTTCCTTCACCGAAAAGCGATGGGTAGGTAAATATCAAATAATATTTCCTTGAAGTCCTTATAGGTAAGTTTCTAGGTACTCAATTGGTACGAGCTGGGGTCAGTCGTCTTAACTGGTATCCTACCTAGGATCCTAATAAACTTTTTCCAAGTTAGTGCACTTACACTTTTACCAATAACTGAGGTTACACCTTTACGATTTAGAATTTTGGATTCTAAATTAAGCAAGTAAAATGTGTGTCGCGCTTTACCGCTACAAGTAGTGTCGCTCAAGGTCGTCCGAGTTTGAGCAAATATTAGTGCAAGCAAAAATAGATATAACTCCGTAATAGATGGATAAATAACAGAAAAGGATTAATAACAGGACATAACACACTAAACAAACACCTACATATTATGGGTAAAACGGACAGCCCCATGTGCAGAGCGTGCATGGCAGAAGAAGAAACAACAAAACATATTCTCCTAGACTGTAAACAGGTAGAAGTATATAGGAGCAAATACCTAGGGAATCCATGCACACTAAAGGAAGCAACTAGCAACCTGAAGACCTTGCTAGGCTTTGTGGAGGAGCTGGGGTGGTTAGAGTAGCGCTACCTCGTTTCACGCAAAATAGGCACATTGGATGTCGAGTTGCGGAAAATGCCCAGCATAACTAACTAACTAATAGATGGATACAGTCTAAGGAAAAAACGTGTCTCGAAAATCAAGAAAATTTTATTCTCGTTCAGAGGGCGCTACTAGTTTTGGCCTACAGTCGTATAGATGGCGTTGACGGTTTCGTTTGTTATTTAACAATTTTATCGCATATCAGTGAAAGAACATGGGTCAAAATCAGCAAAATAATTAATGCATTTAAAAAAATCATTTATCTATATTTAAATACATTTTATCGTATTTTTACAAATCTTCAATTTTAGTTTTAAAGTGTGTCGACAGATGGCAGTGAATTTACTGGGGTTACAAAATTTACTATGACAGTACCGCTCTAGTATAAGTTACTCTATGGTGCAAATGTGTCACCACCCGTTAAATTTTTTAACGATAATATCATGCCATGAGTCACTAGGGTGCGTATTTATTTAGTAATATGAAATATGATGCTAATTTGAGATCAATATCGGAACCATCCGCTTCGGCATATGTGAAGACTTAGAACGAGTGCGAACCTACGGTTCCGTTTTGGTTACGGTAAAAATCCGGTTTCGGTCGAGCACTAATAAATATATATCCTAATTATGTACGGGGATGATGCATACTCCGTCGTGCGTGCGTGCTACGGCGTAGCGCAACTGATAACTGCGCGTCCAAAGTGCAAGCGTTATGAAATGTTATTAGCAACGTACGTAGGTATACTTAAGATTAAATCACAATAGACTTTACGAGTATTAATTATGAGTTATACTTATGTTTGCAAAAAGTACGACTGACAGCCTGCTGAACAAACTACTGGCGACTACGCGGTTTTCAGTACCTATGAAATATTAGTACGAAAATAAAACCACAATTATTGCTATCCGATTTATAGCAAAATACACATATTGAGGCCCGCCGGCATTCGCAATAACAACATCTGTTTTATCATCAACGCGGTTTTCAATAGTTATTTACGATACAAGTGCGGAAAAGAGGAAATTCGAAACGAGTGGCGATAAATTAAAACACGACCGCAGGGAGTGTTTTAAATTGACACGAGTTGCGAATTACCTATTCGCACGTGTATCGTACAACGTTTTACAGTACATATGGCCCTTTAAACTTTCGACATATGCACGAAAAGTGCTATTTGACGCACTAGTGCGAAAAAGTAGCACCATATGTACTGTAAAAGCTTTTTTTAATTAATTAATTACTTAAAACGCCTATATCAGGCTATCACTTTCTAAGGGGTCTTTCAGAATCAGATAAAATATGATCGAGTGTAGTAATTAATGATTTCTTCTTTTCTTGCTGTTGTTGTCTGTACATGTGTTGTGATCGTCATGAATAAATATCTTTTATCTTAATTGTGATAAAAATGGAATTATGTATTTTATCTGATTTTGATACGTTTCGAAATCAGATAAAACTGCACTGTTTTGATTGAGAGAGATTGAGATTGAGATCTTTAATTGATAAAAATAAAAATAATTTTGCATGTCACATATTATATATAAGATTAAATGTCAATTTACATCGATACATATGATGATTGATGATCGTCCAAAAGAAATAATTAATAAACGCCAAATAACAAAAATAAAAGTATCAATTAAGAGGAAAGACCAGCTGAGCCCCTTTTTAGTTGAGTATACGTAATGAGGGCTATCGTTTTTTTGCTCACCAGTTGGCGCCTCTGTTGATGGTGGTCCAAAAGACTAAAGAACAGCTGTCAGTCATTGAAGTGACAAGTGACATTTGACATTTCGAACTATGGAAAAGACCACCATCTACACTAGCGCCCCTAGCGGCGAATTCATACGCGTTAGCCCTCATTATACTTGTAAGTTTTGACAAGCTACAGGGCGTACTGATTATCAGTATTTAAACCCATAACCCTACTTTCTGTTCTAAGTTGCAGTCGAGTAAAATGTTGATATTGGGGTAGAACGTGTACAAATGTATACATAAAAGTGGAATTCATATTCCCCCAAGTTTCCCATTAAGAGAATATCCCCTGAAAGGGTATAAGCGTATTATTAATTTATAGGTATAATTTATTTATAATTTATTAAATTTATTTATAATTTATATCCAAGACTTTATTGTGAGGAATTTAATAAGCTTTAGGTACTGTTGCCTTAAACCATAGTTTCATAGAGAACGTAGATTTAGAGTAAAACGCTAGTTTCTCCAGGATGGTACACATTTTCCAAGATGGCTGCGATTCCTCGAGGTCCCCAAATGTCAAATAGTGTATACGTGAAAAAGCGACCTTCAATTAACATACATAACAAATTTTAGGACTGTTACGACTTTTCTCAAAACAGGCCGGTTTCCTCCAGTGTTTGTATTTGATCAACATACTTATTTGTATTATATTATATGTATTATATTTTATATTTGCACAGATGTATGATTAATATTCAACCTCGTTCAAGGATATGTGTTAACACTATAATTGAGATATTTGGAAAACATTTTAAAATTACTTTTTAGGGTTCCCTACCCGAAGGGTAAAAACGGGACCCTATTACTAAGACTACGCTGTCTGTCTGTCCGTCTGTCAACAGGCTGTATTTCATGAACCGTGATAGCTCTACAGTTGATTTTTTCACAGATGATGTATTTCTGTTGCCGCTATAACAACATTATACTAAAAACAGAATAAAATAAATATTTAAGTGGGGCTCCCATATAACAAACGTGATGTTTTTGCCGTTTTTTGGGTAATGGTACGGAACCCTTCGTGCGCGAGTCCGATTCGCACTTGGCCGGTTTTTTAAGTACTAAAATGACTATTTTTTTGAGTCTGAGACAAACGAGCACTATACCTTATTTTATTCTACATGTTTTATAAATCTGATTTTAATGTGTTACTCTTTGGTTTACTAAAAAGGCTAGTGCAGCACTCTGGTGGCAGAACATTGCAGTAATAATTATTATTTATCTCCACGGGACTTAATCGCGTAACATAGTTTTAAAATTACCTCCGACGTTTCGAGGATGCCGTCCTCGAAACGTCGGAGGTAATTTTAAAACTATGTTACGCGATTAAGTCCCGTGGAGATAAATAATAATGAGTAAAAATCGTGAAAGTTTAAATCAGTGTATTGCAGTAATATCCTCCTATATATGACATTGTATTGATGATGAAACTTGAATGAGACTACGTTCACATTATCCCATTGAGCCAATTCGGTTATTTAATGAAGAAAGTTCCTTCTCCTAATTGTGATTAGTGTGATGTAGTAGAAGACGTGTACCATGTTATAATGGAATGTGTCCGAAATGAAGCTGCTCAGATACAACTGGCTTTTTCAAGCCATAATACCTACTATGTTTGATGTCGGGAGCTGCAATAGCGTCCTGAGGGCCTACCGCGAACCACGTTCGACGTATTGCCTCTGTCGCACTTGTAAATTTGTACGTAAGTGAGACAGGGAGGACGTCGAACGTGGTTCTCGGTAGGCCCTCTGGACGCTAATGCAGCTCCCGACATCAAACATAGTAGGTATGGTAGGCTGTTCATCTGTCAGACTCCGCCATGGCACTACTGCAGCTTGTACGAATTGTTAATAGAATAAGTTAATTGTAAGAACTATTGTTGTTTTCTATGGAGCGACATGTTCACCTCGGTGACAAGCTCTTAAATAAAGTGAAAAAAAAATGTTCTACAATCTTTCTATAGGCCTGTCCAGACGGGAACAATTTTTCGCCAACCTAATAAAATTCAGGTGGTGCGGACGCAAACGCCATTTAGCCACTTTCACTAGTTTTAAATTTATGGTAATATTTGAGCGCTCTAAATTTAAAAAAAATGTCCTCAAACGCAAATACTGGCGTCACAAATTGGTATTATTGCATCCGCACCGTTATCGGCAATATCGGACATAATCGGCGGTCGAATTTGGCGAGCCAAATTGGCGTTTGCATCCGCAGGGCCTAATTTAATCGGACAATTTAATAGCAAAGCTCAAGTTGTGCTGGACAATTTTTCGCCAATCTGATTAAATTTTAAATTAAATTTTAATCAGATTGGCGAAAAATTGTCCTCGTCTGGACAGGCCTATGAGGCCTACATGACACATCACTTCCACATCACCTCTTACACGTGTATCGACTCATTTTCGTAAAAACAAGGTAAATTCTGTAACAAATTACAAATTATGTTAATAAACCTGTTAATTTTAAATATTCATCGGTTAAGACCATCTCGTGCCATGCTCAGTGTTGGGTGTCGTAGTTACCATTCTGTCAAAATAGGCCAAACGGGGGCTATTATGGATTTGCCAATATTATGCGTTCTGCGGTCAGGTCAAACCCGCATTATGTATGAACAACATTGACAGCAACCTTTGAAGCAGGGATGTTGCGAATATTCGAATCCGCATCCGCAACCGCGGAATATCCGCATTATTTTCAACATCCGCATCCGCATCCAATCGATGCGGAGCATAATGCGAATGCGGATGTGGAACAGGAAGGTACTGAAACGTCTTAGTGGCGGCGTAAGTGCTAGGTAATTTCGTCATTAGCCAATAGGAATCTCGTTTCGTTGTTGTGATTCGTCGATCGAGCACTTTAGCCTATAACGGACAGCGACAAGAAGTGAATAATTTGTTTTATTTTGACTAGTACACTAATGCGATTGTGGGGCACCCATATTCTTGTTCAAATACTGTTTCGTTTTTTTAAATAAAAATTACTAAAGTGTAATATTTGACGTTTTTTATGTGCCTAATCTCGACATCCGTATCCGCATCCGTGGATGTCAAAAAATCGGCATCCGCAACATCCCTGCTTTGAATTTGAAGTTTGACCGTGGTTTGACCTGACCGCTGCCCGCAGAACGCATCCAGTGTGGCAAATCCTTAAAAGTATCATGTATGAAAAATGGTTCGTAGATTTCAAACAGTCCCCTTTCGGCTTATCCTTTGTCTATTGTTAAATGAAACCGCACGTGCTACTTACTAGCATAAAAAAATGGTATGGCCGTTTTAACCGGTTATTCAATTACCACTCTATGGAGATTGCAATAAGGTTTAAAATGAACTAATGGGAAAACATATTCCTTAGCTGTGTGGTCTTTGCGGTTACTGAGTGCCGGCAAGTCGAACGCTACAGAACCAGTCTAAAATGTGTCATCGATATGCGTAACAAAGGCGCGTTATCGGAGAGCGCACTTACACTGGTTTTTTTAGCGTTGGACTAGCCCGCGCTCGCCACGATGCACGAACCAGGTAAGGGACAGAGACGGATTGCGATTAAAACATTTTGATGGATTCATGACAAGTATGTATTTACATATTTAAAACAAACAATAATAACATTTTTTACTAATCAGTTAAATAATAACATTAGGTAATAATCCGTTTTACAAATAATCAACTATTAAAATATTCCTCTCTAATGTTACAGACTAAAAACTAAAACTATATTTAACAAAATTAATACATATATGCCCTTTTTAAACAATATCGGCTTTTTTACAATATATAGGTATTACAGACAAATTTTTAATAAACTAAAATAACGTTTTTTTATACAATGTAAATAATAAACAACCAGTCAAACAGTAATGAGTTATACATACATAAAATATAAATTACTAACTAAAAATATAAATAAACATGCATTGGTACAATATAAATAAAGATGTAGATATATTCAATTAATAAATAACAAAAATCACGACTACTTTTTTTAACTAGTTTCTTCATCTTCGGAATCTTCTGTCACATTAATTATGACAGAGGGGTGCCCATAATCTCGTTTCATTTTCTTTTCAATCTCTACAACATGCCTGCAGCAATTTTTCCATTGGCCACTAGTGCTGTTGACGATGTCTCTGATGTGTTTTAGCACCGCCTCGCTAAATTTGGGATCAGTGTTTCTTTTCCTGACACTTGTTTTCAGATTACCCCACATTAATTCTATGGGGTTAAGTGTGCAGTAATATGGGGGTAATCTTAGCACTTTACAATTATTTTCTTTCGCCATTTCGTCTACATAATAAACTTTTTCGAAATTATGTTTCTTCAAAATAGTTAATAATTCTTTTTTAGTGGCTTTTGCCGGGTAACTAATCCCATTCTTGTGCAAGAACGCTTGAATTATGCCCTTCCTTGTATTGGTGCAGGGAACTAATTCTTTCTGACGCGAGTGATAGGATGCGTTGTCCATTATTATAACGCTTTCCGCTGGGATATTTGGTAATAGTTGCTCCCTGAACCATGTTTCAAACAGGCTTGCTGTCATGTCCTGATGGTAGTCGGCGCTGCAGTTTGCAATATTTTTTGCTGATAGAAGTAATGCGCCGTCTACCCAACCACTTTCAGAGCCAGCGTGTAGTATTATTATGCGTTTTCCTCTAGACGCCGGCACATTTAAAGCACATCCACTGCTTCCATTGGCCCAACCTTTTTTTACGACATCGTGTGTATCATACCACGTTTCATCTAAATAAAAAACAGGCTTTCCCTGCTGTCGGTATTCTTCAATTTTACATTACAAGCATAAAGGGGCCCACTGACTATCAGTCCGCCGGACGATATCGGCCTGTCAGTTAGAACAAAAATTTGACAGTTCCCTACAACTGACAGGCCGATATCGTCCAGCGGACTGATAGTCAGTGGGCCCCTTAAGGGAGTACCTTTCGAACGCTTTTTGTACGTCTTTTTACAAAGAAAAAAAGTTTTTTTTGCGATAACACAAAAACGACTAGACTGATCATGCTCGATATAGTTTTTATTGAAAGAATAGAGTAACTTATACTAGAGCGGTACTGTCATAGTAAATTTTGTAACCCCAGTAAATTTACTGCCATCTGTCGACACACTTTAAAACTAAAAATGAAGATTTATAAAAATACGATAGATTGTATTTAAATATAGATAAATTATTTTTTTTATTTGCATTAATTATTTTTATGATTTTGACCCATGTTCTTTCACTGATATGCGTTAAAATTGTTAAATAACAAACGAAACCGTCAACGCCATCTATTCGACTGTAGGCCAAAACTAGTAGCGCCCTCTGAACGAGAATCAAATTTTCTTGATTTTCGAGGCACGTTTTTTCCTTAGACTGTATCTATCTATTACGGAGTTATATCTATCTTTGATTGAAAGTATTTATTAAGCTTTTGTTTCACGATTTTGTCATATTTTGGACCCATGGTTCAAAAGTTTGAGGGAGGGGGGCACATATGTTTTTTCTTTCGGAGCGATTATTTCCGAAAATATTAACTATATCAAAAAGGGGTTTTTGAAGACCCGTATTCGTTTTGAAAGACCTATCCAACGATATCCCACAGTATTGGGACAAAGTATAAAATAAAATAAAATAAAAACATTTTGAATGGGAGGTGCCCTAAAGAAAAATCTTTTATAGTTTCTATTTTACCGTTATGTCGCATAGCATGATTTATGTATCCATGCCAAATAGCAGCTTTCTAGCACTAACGATCACGGAGCAACTAAGCCTCGGACAGACAGACAGACATGGCGAAACTATAAGGGTTTCTAGGTGACTACGAAACCCTAAAAACGGGTTAGACCGGTTACCATAAACAATTTACTTTCGAACTATTTTTGAATTTTCATTCATCTGCGAGAATAACCCTGGTTGCTATGACAACATAATTATAATATATGAAGGGTTTGTTTGACCAGCTGGTCAAACCAAATTTTCAGTAGGTAAATAAGAACAAAAAAACTACACATCCTTTTCTTTTGGGTGCTAGTACTAGTGTAAGACAAAGATAGTATGATTCTCTCTGTATATGCTTGAAATGAGACAGTCCTTTGACAAACATACAAGATAAGTGCGTAGATAGGTATAGACAATCCAGTAGTACGTGCAGCCACTCGATATATAAGGAAACGTGGAACTTGATCAAAATGCTTTTTGCCGATAGCAGCCATGCAGCTAATCCTCATATTAAGGTAAAAATATTAATAGTTCTCTGTGCCTATAATGAACATTTTCTCATGTTTTTATTTCATATTTCATATATTTATTGCACAGTCATGATACATAAAATAAGGTGTTACAAATAAAGTAAGTAAATTCATGACACCCTGTTAGGGCACAACAACAATGTTTAACTTACTATCTAATACCTATTAAAACATTTCATTATAATATATCTACCGTAATTTGTGTAAAGAAATAAAATAAGATAATTATAATCATCAAATAATAACATTGTAAAAGTGATAAAAGATAAAAAATTTAATAACATTCCATACATTCCGATTTTGGCAATTGTAAAAGTAAAAGTAAAATAAAAAAAATAAAAAAAATTAATCATAATTTGAATTCAATGTCACAATAAATAAATTAAAGTATTTTAAATTCTTATTATAAGTATTTGCGCTATTTTACTTCGTCAGCTTTTCATCATTTAAAAATTCCTCAATTGAGTAATAGCATTTGTGAATTAACATGTCTTTTAATTTCGTTTTAAATAATTTGTCACTTGGTTCAAGTTTAATAGTGTCCGGAATTTTATTGAAAATTGAAATACAATTATATTGTGGCCCATTTTTGAAGATAGCCAAGTTAGATTTTGGTAGGAGTAATTTGTTTTTATATTGGCTTCTAGTTTTTGATGTTTCCGGTTTTATCGGGAATAGATCTGGGTGTTTTCGAACAAAGAGGGCCGCTTCCTTTATAAATATTGAAGGCAGCGTTAACAAATTAAGTTTAATAAAGTGGGGGCGGCAGCTATTAGGAATGTGAATATTTGCTAATATGCGGATACACTTCTTCTGCATGATGAAAAGTTGGCAAGAGTCTACGCTAGCTCCCCATAGGACCACACCATAACGGAGACTCGAGTAGATATACGCGTAATACACAGACAACGCAGATTCAAGCTTAGCGCGTATGTATATGTAGCTATTTTTGTTTTGGTATTTTGAATGTGGGTTTTCCAGTTTAAACTGGAGTCTATTGTGATTCCTAGCAATTTAAATTCGTTAACCTCTTCAATTTCATTATTATTTACTTTTAATTGTAACTCTAAGGGCTTCTTTTGGATGGGTTTAAACTGCATAATTTTGGTTTTTTTAAGGTTTATTTCTAAATTGTGGTCCTCGAGCCACTTCTGAACGGTAAGGAGCGTGTGGCAAAGCTGTTTGTTGCACTCAATACTATCAGTACCATTAAGTAGCAGGGAAACGTCGTCCGCGAACATAACACACTTGATATTTGTATCCAATATTTTAGGCAAGTCGTTTATGTAACACAAGAATAGGGTACATCCGAGAACACTTCCCTGTGGAATTGAGCAGGTGGTTGACCGCAACCGTGAGGTGGTCGCCGTAACCTCCCGAGTCTCGTCATCGTAGTTATCGATTTGCACAACCTGTTTCCTATTTTGCAGGTACGATTTAAACCATTTATGTGCAGTACCCCGTATTCCCATGTCGTGCAATTTAGATAACAGGATTTCATGGGACACTTTATCGTAGGCCTTCGTCATGTCCAATAGTAATCCGATAGCATATTGTTTTGTGTTTATTCTCTCTAAAATTTCTTTTACATAGTTATAAACTGCTAAAGTTGTCGAGTGATTTTTTCGAAACCCATGTTGGTTTTTATCAAATATATTATATTTTTCAAAGAAGCTGTAAATGCGATTTGACATGGCCATTTCGAGAATTTTAGACACAGTCGGCAAGAGCGCAATTGGACGATATTGGTTAGGGATTATTGATTTAACTTCTTGTAGTTTTCTTCTTTTTGTTCACAAAGTCAAAATGGTGAAAAATAGAGGTACTAATCATAAAAATATGTGTGATACTGATACTTAGAAAAATGTATTCGAAGTGTTTATTCCCACATAAAAAAAAATTAACAATAAAGGGAAAAAAAGAGATGTTTTATTCAGATAGAGATATGTATGTATATATGTAACAAGCGTTCCACCAGGCGAAATATTTTTACGCCAATCATTTTAACTTTTTTTTTTATTTACAATAAAGACGAAACTTCGAGAAAAATGTGTTAATCAATAATTGTCTGAAAAAAATGACATTCATGTTTAAAATACACCATATAATTTTTAAATGAATATTTAATAGCAATACCTTTAAAATAATGTTTAGTGTTACGTACTCGCTTTTTCACGCCGCGCGCGTTTCTCGAAAATGAGGCGAAGAGGGCTGTGTTCAGCGTTGAATAAAAAGTATAAATAATGGAGATACTTCTGAAAGTCAGGATGTTTTTATTGGAAATATTCTCCTCTTTAATAATATATAATTTTGATTTCTTTTTGAGATATTGGGGAAATAAAAAATATCTCTTTATTATACTACACTTTGACCTTTAAACGCTTCGAATACATTTTTTCTAGATATCGGTCTTTGAAACATGTCGCGCTACTGACTAAAAACCGTAAAATTAGTTTAATGTTAGTATGTTGCACGACATCGATACCGTAGTAATAAAACCTGTGTTACCTACCTATAGTGATAGTGACCTGTTATAGGTAAAACCAAGTAAAACCAATTTCCAGCAGTGTAAATTTCACTCGATAGCGTGACTTGTCGTACGCGTTTGCTGTAAGTCTCATTTTGTATGGGATTTTGAATTTCCAAAACGTCTCATTAGGCTCGCTGTTTAAAATCCCATACAAAATGAGACAACGCAAACGCGTAGTTACGTCCGCCACTCTATTGAATGAAATTTACACTAGGAGTTCTGGTGTAGCAAGGTTGCGGGTACTAATGCGCTGTAGGAAAGTTTCCGAATGTTCCATTTCCAAAATGAAAGTTTCCTTTGTTTCCTGTGGAAATTTCCGAAGAACTTATCCAACTTTTTGGAAATTTTCCGCCACTGCAGATCTTTAGCTGCGAGTTCAAATCCTGCTCGGGCCCTACACATTCTGTGTACAATAAAAATAAATTGTTTTTCAGCTTAGCAGTGCTTGGCAGCAATGCCGCATCCGTCAAGCAGGACAGGAAGTTTCCTGATGATTTCCTTTTTGGTTCTGCCACCGCGGCCTACCAGATAGAGGGAGCTTGGAATATAAGTGGTAAGAACAAAGTTCTGAGGGCATACCGTCAACATGAAAAATAAAAAAAATGTTATCTACCTCTAGAGCAATAGAGACACAGCTACTCTACCTCCCTAGGTAGATGTCGATGATATATAGGAAGAGATTGAGATATAGGAAGGACGAAATGATGAAGTATAGACTCAATACAGCAGTCGCATCATGATTAAAAGCTGGATTTGTTATTAGCTATTTAATAATTAGATGGAATGTGTATCGCTAATTTGCTACAAGAATCTCTAAGATAACTGAAAGATTTCTTTGGCCATATAAATACATCTGTGGTCTTAAAAAACCGGCCAAGCGCGAGTCGGACTCGCGTTCCAGTGGTAGGTACATTACACAATTTAAGCAATGTATTTTTTATGTGAAATTTCTTTAAAAAACCCGTATTTCTAATAGGTTTTCCTGTGAAGATCTATTTTGTTTTTTGTTTTCAAAATTGTTGACAGCAGTCTCGGTGATAAAGGGGGGGATAGTAATTTTTTGCCTATTTTCTTGAATAACTTCTGAACTATTTATCATAAAATTATAAAAAAATATATTTGAGATTCTCACAATAAGCTCTTTCATATGATATGTAACACGATATAGTTTGCAAAACTTTATTTTTTAATTTTCTCATTTACCCCCCAAAAGTGGCTCCCGTGTTTAAAATTCATTTGTTTAACTGCGCTTTTATAGGCAAAGGACCAAGCATGTGGGACTACATGACCCACAACAATCCGACAGTGATCGCAGACGAGAGCAACGGAGACGTCGCAGCCGATACCTACCACAACTACAAACGGGACGTAGAGATGATGAGGGAATTAGGTCTAGATATGTACAGATTCTCTCTGTCCTGGTCCAGAATTCTGCCCACCGGCTTCCCCAACCAAATAAATCAAGCGGGAGTTGACTTCTACAACAACTACATCAATGAAATGCTCAAGTACAACATCAAGCCCATGGTAACGCTGTACCATTGGGATTTGCCTCAGAAACTCCAAGAGCTGGGAGGATTTACAAACCCCCTCATTAGTCAATGGTTTGAGGATTACGCTAGAGTAGCATTTTCCTTATTTGGTGATCGAGTTAAACATTGGATAACGATGAATGAGCCTAGAGAGATATGCTATGAAGGTTACGGTTATACAACAAAAGCCCCTAGGCTGAATTCCACTGGTATAGGGGAGTATTTGTGCGCGAAGAACTTGGTGATGGCTCACGCGAAGGCGTACCACGTGTACAACAACGACTTCAAGTCCAGTCAGAGCGGGATTTGTGGAATCACGATCAGCATTAACTATTACCCGCCACTGACAGATTCTGAGGAGGATAAGGCGGCTTCTGAACTTTTTAAGCAAGCACAGGTAAGTTTTTAGTCCAAATGAGGTCTCAGATAAGCAAAGTTAGTAATTGTTTGTCAGAAAGCTCAAATCTGCCTATAATTTAAGAAAAAACAAGTATATTTATTAATGTCTTAACATTCATTTTATTAATAAATTCAACGTTGCCCTTGTCTTATCCATGGACTTTTGGCGAATCTTATAATAGTAAATTATGATACAAGTGTGCTACGTTGGCCGTTACATACGAGGCGATATTGTGCGCGCGAGCTGTCAGCGAGCGCGCAATAAGAGAGCCGAAGTGTGTGTTATGACCAATGCACACGCGTTTCATACGACGTTTTTCAACACACTTGCGAGGAAAAAACTATACTGATTAATATATAAATCAAATTTTAAACCAATTAAGAAACGGAGCCTGTTTCTATAAATGTTATTAGGAATTAGTTACCTTCTTAACTCAGTCGGATTATCATTCATTACACACGAGTGCTATAATATAGGTACTGAAAAAGCACGCGTCTTTAATATCTAGGACTATGAGCAAAAAATCGGTGGAATAAAAACGTCGTTTTGAGATGGTTTTGAGCAAGTGTGTTGAAAAAGTAATTTATTTGCGTCATTTTTCTGGCACATTAGCTACCTCTCTTTCGTAGTGTCACTTTTAACCAAAAGGCTGCAGGTGGCTTATTTAAACTAATAATTCAGTAAGGTTTTTAGGGTTCCGTACCCAAAGAGTAAAAACGGGACCCTATTACTAAGACTCCGTTGTCTGTCTGTCTGTCCGTCTGTCACCAGGCTGTATCTCATGAACAGCTAGAGAGTTGAAATTTTCACAGATGATGTATTTCTATTGCCGCTATAGCAACAAATACTAAAAACAGAATAAAATAAATATTTAAGTGGGGCTCCCATACTACAAAAGTGATTTTTTGTCGTTTTTTTGCGTAATGGTACGGAACCCTTCGTGCGCGAGTCCGACTCGCACTTGGCCGGTTTTTTGTGCTTTCCCCAGGTACAGTCGACGTCACAGATATATTATGTTTAGGTACAATTTTGCACGTTACTCCTTTGTAATAAGGTCAAAAATATAAATAAATGTGGGAATCCGCTTAAGGTATAGTGTTCTTGTTAAGAAAAAGTATGAGAAAAAAAAATTGACGCGAAAAATTATTGCCCTGTATGGACTTTGGTTGGCCGACTGGGACGACCTGCCCCATAGAAAAAAATATTTTTTTCGCGTTAAAAAATACCGAATTTACAGTCGACTGTACCTGTAAAATGCCATGAACAACTGCCACTTCTATAAAAATGGGTCCTGGAAAATTGTTCGAAACAAAAGTTTTATTCCTTATCCTTTTCAGTGGGGCTTATACTCCGAGCCCATTTTCTCGGAGCAAGGTGGCTGGCCCAAGGACTTCGCTGAGCGCGTTGCCGCAAAAAGCAAGGAACAGGGCTACCCCAGATCTCGTCTCCCAGAGTTCACTGCGGAAGAGATAGCCCTCGTGAAAGGATCTTCGGACTTCTTTGGTATTAATCACTACACAGCCGCTTATGCGTACGCTTACGCTAGTGATTATGTAGCAGATAATCCCGTGCCGAGCTCGGCGGACGATACGAATGTAGGCACGTCTGCGCCAGATACATGGGCTACGTCAGCTTCTTCCTGGTTAAAAGTAAGTGTATAACTCGTACTTTATATAAATTTAGTAGTAGTAGTAAACACTTTATTGTACAAAACAAGTACATAACACAGAGAGAATACAGTAAATATGTACAAAGGCGAACCCTTTAACGGAGCGAGGCCTTTAAGGGATCTCTTCCAGCTAACCTTTAAGTAACTGAGAGAGATACAAACGAAATGGTAGTCAAACTAAGATAATATGTACATGAAGGCAAGACTTTAAAGAAATAGCTAACCCTAGAAACATAACTAAATAAAATACGATGCGTTGAGGCGATGGCGCGCCAGCTCGAATACCATCCTCTGCACGTTGGCCGACCGGTGGGACTCACCGTGGCTGAAGCACTGGGTGCAGCTACATGCCTGATTATATGAAATTCTATTTTAATATTATGTTTGTACTAACCCTAGATTTAAGTATTAGTATGTATGTTACTAACACATTATGGACTTATTTGTTCGAAATAAATTATTATTGATTGATTAATTGATTGATTAGGTGCAAAGGTATATATAAATATATAGATATACAAAATAACTACATATCATAAAACCAAAAAATATTAATACATACATACTTAAAAATACATAACTACATATATATAAATAATTACATACAAATATATATAATATATATAACCGCACAATCCTACCTACGTTTCTTCCAATTGGCATTAATTTGATAGCCATAACCTCTTTAATTTTGCCTTAACTACTTTAGCTTTATTTTGCCTTATTTACTTTACATAATGCTAAGAGATTGTAGCTAGTAAAGAACTGTACGTTCTTGTTTCGATTAAAACTGGATTGTTCTCTTGACTACACTACACCTAAGAGCTTCAGAGACAGAACCAGTTTTTAGGCTTGATTGTAGTACAAAGTTGGTAAAACGAACGTTATCTCTCTTGTGAACAAGAGTGCATGTACATCTGTATTATTGTTGCGGCGTCGTTGTTGCCGCCACTTTATCTGTCAATTTCCTTGAAAAATACCTCGTAGGTTACCTCTCTTATGTCTTAATATTAACTGATAAACCCTACAGCTATTTATCGCTCTTTAGGTTTTTACGCTACCTTCTCCGTTATACAACATCATATTATTGAATCTTTTATTCGCTTTCCCTTTGCCGTTTATTTTCAGTCTTCATATTTCTCTCTTGTTTTCAATATTTTTAGTGGTTCGTACGAAAATTTGTTCACGGAGCACTTATGGTATCACTTCGGTCTTGCAATTAGGAGTAGAACGTTTCAAAGTGCGAAAGTTGAAACACGTGATTCAGCTTTCGCGAAATGTGTCGTAACCCTGAACCCGTCTAAAATATTAGCAGCTCGTTACCTACATTTTACGCAGCTTTTAAAAACCGCTTTGATGATGAAACAGATGTTGTTACAGCCAGCGGGCCTCAATATGTGTATTTATCTGTAAATCGGATAGCAAAAATTGTGGTTTTATTTCCGCACTAAATATTTCATAGGTAACTGAAAACCGCGTAGTCGGTAGTGTGTTCAGCAGGCTTTCAGTCGAATCTAAATACTCGTATATCACATTACGTTAAATAGATTCGGGTACCTACATACTTTTTGCAAACATTAGTTTAACTCATAATTAATACTCGTAAAATCTATTATGATTTAATCTTAAGTATACCTACGTTGCTAATAACATTTCATAACGCTTGCACTTTCGACGCGCAGTTGTCATGTCAGTTGCGCTACGCCGTAGCACGCCGACGGAGTACGCATCATCCCCGTACATAATTAGGATATATTTATTAGTGTTCGACCGAAACCGGATTTTTTACCGAAACAAAAACGGAACCGTAATAGGTTCGCACTCGTTCTAAGCCTTTACATATGCCGAAGCGGATGGTTCCGATATTGATCTCAAATTAGCATCATATTTCAAAATATTGTCTTCAGTTACCGCGATAGTTACTTACTCATAAATAAATCAATAAATAAAATAATAAATAAATAATAAATATTATAGGACATTCTTACATAGATTGACTAAGTCCCACGGTAAGCCCAGCCCCATCAAGAAAGCTTGTGTTATGGGTACTCAGACAACGATATATATAATATATACACAGAAAACACCCATGACTCAGGAACAAATATCTGTGCTCCTCACACAAATAAATGCCCTACCAGGATTCGAACCCAGGACCATCGGCTTCGCAGGCAGGGTCACTACCCACTAAGCCAGACCATTCACGAGATAAAACTATGAAAACGGATTATATCGCGTATATTGAATGTATAAATACATCCCGACGTTTCGAACCCGTTACAGCGTTCGTGATCAACGGGTGACTGAAGAAAAGCAACAATGTGCAAAAATATCCACATACAAAAATAATGAACCATATACTAAACTTTAAGGCTGGTTGTACATGCAAAATCGGTTCATAAGGCTAGTTATACAATACAACTATTTTCAAGTAACGATATACGCGATAAAGCTACGCCGGTTCTAACCCTACAACTCTGACCCGAGAAGATTTAATTCCCCAACACACTTGCACTAATATTTGCTCAAACTCGGACGACCTTTTACTTGCTTAATTCAGGATCCAAAATCCTAAATCGTAAAGATGTAACCTCATTTATTGGTAAGAGTCTGAGTGCATTGACTAGGAAATGTAGGATGCCAGTTGCGACAGACCCCATTGAGTTCCTAGAAACTAACTTATGTAGGAAATATCATTTGATATTTACCTACCCATCGCTTTTTGGTGAAGGAAAACATCGTACAGTAATGCAGCTGCAGTTCTCATCAGAACGCGCGTCACCTTTAGGAAACCCGACTAGTTTCAATACGGCTAAGTTTCCCGTCTGGGTTGGAAGGTCAGGGGCCTATTTCTCGAACGGTGTTAGTCGAATATTAGATATTAGTGTATTGCCATGGTAACCCAGTGTACAGTGTGTCTGCAGCATATCAGTAGGTAATGAAATCTGATATTAAATAACAAGAGAGTAGATACCCCTAAAAGCCCTTAACTTAAGGACACACAGGAGAGACAGGAACCTTGCTGTGTGTAAAGTGTAACTCCCTTACAAAAAAAAACTAATCAAGAACGTTGTTCAACAGCTAGCGCCCCAAAGTTTATACAACACCTTAACCGACGTACACACGAGATACAGCAGCCCAGACATATACGTGACGGAGAATGGATGGTCATCAACCGGCGGTCTTGAGGATGACGATCGCATCCGTTACTACAGAGCCGCGCTGACCGACGTGCTGGATGTGCTGGATGACGGACTCCCGCTAAAAGGATACATGGCCTGGAGTATAATGGACAATTTTGAGTGGATGGAGGGATACACGTAAGTAATCTACAGATATGCATGTGCTATTTTGTGGAAAGTTTGGGTAATAAAACTCGAAAACGGCCAAAATAATTCGCATGAAATAATGAAATAAAACTATGAAAACGGATTATATCGCGTATATTGACATATACAATAAGACAATATTTCGCATGAAATACTTAAAACAAGTTTTCATTTAGGAAGGAGGAAATTGTGTTTCTCGCAGGAAGTTGTAATTAATTTACGAGAACTTTCCAAATGTGAAAATTTTCGAATTTTTGGATACCTACTTTCATTCAAAACATCAGAAATTAGAGAGAAGGGATTACATCTATTCTTTCACCGGACAAATTTGGACACATTGTGCTGTCTTGCTGTTATTGGGAACAGAGGACACGACATCTAGGTACTTTTTATCTTTTCTGCCCTTATTCTCGACAGAAAGAGTCCTGAAGAAGGATTGATTTATCTTATGGGTACGTCGCAAACGCTACGCTTTTTAAGCTCTCGTGCGAATGGGGCCTTATAGGGTATCATGTTCTTCTGTATTATATTGTATTGTAAGACCTGTGCACCAACATGAAAGCAATAAAATTTCTATGTTCTATGACATTGGCGATCTATAAAACTTATTATTGTTTCAACAGAGTGCGCTTTGGTCTGTACGAGGTGGACTTCGAATCGGCCGAGAGGACGCGAACTGCTCGCAAATCCGCGCTGGTCTACAAACACATCGTCGCCAACAGATTGATCGACGCCGACTACGAGCCAGGAAACCTCACTATCAGCATAGATGAAGGGCATTGATGACAACTTGACTACGTTGAAGGAATAAATGTATTAATTAGATAAATTTGTTTAATTTTATTACCTACCAACCTATAAAGTGCGTTCGCGTTAAGAATGCAGAAAAATCGTCATTGTCCGCCGGACCGGACTAGTGCTGCTCGTATGATCGTAACCAATCAAACCGTTCCTAATTCGAAAGTAAGCTTTCAACTGGTCACTGTGAACTTGTCTTTATAATTAGGAACGATTTGATTGGTTACGGGTTACGGGCGTGGCTAGGCCGGCGGAAAATGTTGATATTACTGCATTCTACTACCTCGAACACCTTGTAAAAAGACCACCAGGAACACAGAATAAAAGTGTATCAAAACCGTCTAGATTTTATGAAAGGTGTAAAGACTAACGATTCGTACTAAACACAACCGCACGTTGCATTTATTGTAGTGTAATTTAGTTCTACCGTTTTTGCCGTAGGAACACCGGCCTTGTGTTCAAGAAGTTCGGTAAATGATCTAAGCCATCATATTTTACGTCGCTAATGCTATTCATTTAGACTGTAAGCCATAATAAAAAAAAGAAACCTTGCAGTTCAAGCCATGCCAATGCAAAATGATATAAAAAATACATTATCAAGATAATAGAAAAAAATACCATACTTGAAAGTTAGTACGTGCTAGTAGTAGAAAAATAATGACATTCTCATTTATCAATCATAGCAAATTATTATTGCAACCCAACAAATACACCAAAATATTGTTACCACAGCATAGTCAAAAATACTGTACTAGTTCGTTATGTCATACATAATGTTTTGGCCAAAATACTGTACACATGTATGTAGGTACGTACTCGTTACGCTAAAAATACTTAACTTGACGTTTAGTTATTCATTGTTAAATACTTGTTAGGATATTACAACATAAAATAATGCATAAGCTAATTAATTTTCGCGTAAAAATATGAATAAACACAATAAATACCTGGACACAATGCAGCGTTTCCCTCTTGCTCACCATTTTGGTTCAAAATTGATTAATTGACAGGTGTCAGTGTGCTGGCGCACAGTATTTTTTTTTTCTAATTGGTAATTATACGAAGATTAATATAAGATTTAATATAAGTGACCTTTTTGTAAGTAAACTTTTTGCTTACATTTTTTCAAAGATGTGTCCAGTATTTTGAACTGGGCCAGTATTTTGAGGGATATACAGGGATATACTATGGAAGCCACCTTTTGACAATAGAAAAGGGCGCAAAATTCAATATTTGTAAGGAAAATCGATCAGTTGCGCCTTCGTCGCGCCTATATTTTTCTAATTTGCCGCCTTTTTCTACTGACAACACTGGGTTGCCAGAGTATAAATAAAATTGTAGGCGGCATAGACCATAGACATAGTATAGTATTATAGACATGAAACCGAGCGACCAGGGGTAAGAGAAAGACATATTCATGTATTGACAGGTAAATGTATGGCAGCATAATCCTTTTTCTCTTTCACTCTTATAAATTTCGGTATTTCGCCATCGCCTCCTACCTATGCTGCCATAACCCGACCATGAAAAAAACCCGGTCGGTGATAAGGACAAAGCATGGCACTATTTTCTCTTTCCTCTTATAGGAATCGCAATAAGACTATCTTTCTCTATCAAAGAGTGTCAGGCCCTTGCAATCAGGGCTAACGCGTATGAATTCGCCGCTAGGGGCGCTAGTGTAGATGGTGGTCTTTTCCATAGTTCGAAATGTCAAATGTCACTTGTCACTTCGATGACTGACAGCTGTTCTTTAGTCTTTTGGACCACCATCAACAGAGGCGACAACTAGTGAGCAAAAAAACGATAGCCCTCATTGACAATTGCATACCATAGACCTAGCATTACATAGATCAGCTATATGAGTGCGCTCGTGAGGGACAAAACATACGCAATGCGACAATATGATTGGTCGAGAAAATATGTAGCCTACCATAAACCTCCATAAACCGTACTAAATTTACGGTGGGTAATAAAAAACAATGTGAGACTGTGACAACGACAAACAATAACAGCGCTTTCTCTGCTACTCCTGCTGAAAGATACCTAAGACCATACCGTTCTGACAGTTCCCCCCACCACACGTGCCTAATCCACTTTTATACTATAGCTGGTCAAGCAAATCGTGTCAGTAGAAAAAGGCGGCAAATTTAAAAAATGTAGACGCGAAGGGATATCGTCCCATAAACAATTTGAATTTCGCACCTTTTTCTACTGATAAGATTTGCTTGACCAACTATAGATTCATGGACAATTGACATTACGAGTTTATTTATTTGTACTGGTCATACAGTAAATAAAATAAAGTGATGTCTAGTCTATAGTCTATGCTCTTCTGTCAAACCAATAAAATAATCGAGCGGACGTTGGGACTTGGGGTTGGAGAGACAGAATTTCTCATCAATGGATTATTTATATTTATGTTATTGTAAATAGTAAACGACAGTAGCATTTTTTAAACCCCAATTTATTTTTATTATTTGTTATATGACAAAAAAAAACATGCAGCGTCGAAGGGGACCAAACTTTACTTACGTTAGTGGATGTGTGAAGTATATGATTTTTGTGCTGAATTTTGTATTTTGGGTAAGTTTTTGCTAATAATCCTTTGTGATAATTAACTATAGAAAGTAATTAGAATGATAGTTATCTCATTACATTCATTAGAAAATAGTTACTCGGTTTTGTGTGGGCTATTGTTGTATCGTGTACATGGTGAATCATTATTTCCCAGATTGGTGTTGTGTTAGCATTGAATTGAAATGTATAACCGAACGTAACCGCGACTATCTGTTTCCGCTGCGGTAGTGGTCGCGAATTGTTAGTTGCACTGATTTAAAACTGTCCTTGACTTGTTGATAAACATTATACCAAATTAAAAAAGTATAAAAATATATTATTGAGTTCAATTTAACTTTACTGGCCATGGCTTGGCTTATTAATACGTGTGTTTTTAATACTACAAGTACCTAATGAAACTTAAAAAACTCACTTTTACTTGTTTGGGAATATACAGATTTTTTTACATATTTATGTTCAGGAATGAATTATTTAAATCCTCTATTTTAAATATCATTATAAACCACTAATAACCTACTAGCTAGTAACTAACCTCTTAAGTCAATTTAAAATAGACTAGATGTTTGCAACCTTAGGCTCGTTGAGAGATTTCAAACCTTAAAATAAAATAAAATAAAAAATAAAAAAGCCTTTATTTCCAAATTTCCAATTTTACATTAAAAGTTTTTGCGTGTTGTTAGTAATTTTCTTATAGCTAGTAGTTAGTGTTAAGTTTGTGTATGTTATTTACTAATTTAATTTAATTTGGACCCCTCTTTGAGTGGAGGCCTCCTCCATTCTCTCCATTTTTCTTTCCCTGCAGTTTCATGTCATTTTGTAGTGTTTTTCTGCGAAGAAGTTTGAAATCTCTCAACTCCATTAAAAAAAGCATGAAAAATTTCGAACATTGATCCGCCTGTTCCTATTTCTATTGCACCCGCATGTGCAGACTCTGTATGGAGGCAGAGGAGACACCCCTGCACATCCTCACAGAGTGCCCTTGCCTAATGCGTACTCTTCACTTAATCCTGGGCGGACATATATTGCGCCCGGAGGAGTTAAAGTCTCTCGAGATCAAAAAGATCCTGCAGCTGTTTGAAGTTGCAGGTTTGGATTGAGAGTTGTAGTAGGTGGCGATCACAATAGATCAGGGATGGTCGCAGTGATACATAAGCTTTGGAGCCTTATATAGCCCCTAACACAAAGAAGAAGAAGAAGAATTGCACCAGCATAATAATGTTTCTGTACCACTCGCTCAGTGTCATCGACTGCCGTCATCATGGGCAGGACAGCATTATAATTGCATGCGTGGGTCTGAGATAGGAACATGCGGGTCAATGTACGAAATTTCTTGTTCAAAGTGTCCTGTCTTTAACTTTATCTGTTTCTAACAGATTATAAGAAACAATGAAAATATGATAGGAATTCTATTGATCATCATACATTGCACATTTAATTGTTTTACAGTTGCTCGGAGGACTATTGATAGCCATTGGATTATATGCATTCCTCGATAAATGGCAGGCTACAGGACTCATAAAGGTATGTTTCATTTTATATAACCACTATAGGCAACATTGTACGTGTGTATGGGGGGTTTTAAAAAAAATAGTACCATTTACTTTTTTTAGAAAAACCATCAACTTTTGGGTTATTTAGACTCAGAATCACAAGTACTATTGAATGAGATAAAGAAAAAGTGTCCCCAACTTTTTATACATGTCAGATTTGTAACGGTCTATATAGAATGTATATGTAATACATTGTGTATTGCGTTACAAAACTGTCGTTTTTTTGGGGACATATTTTTTTCTTTTTAAATCGATAGTCCTCGTGATTCTGAGTAGAAGTAACCTAAAAGTTGATGGATTTTCGAAAAAAGTAAATGCCCGTATATTTTAATTTCTAATTTCTACTCTCTTATCACAAGTATGACCTGATTGTCCAACATTTCTTGGTGTTCAAAGTATTGATGTTGTTTGGTTGACTAATGAATAAATTTGCAATTTGCATTTGACTAAAACTCTAAATAGCAACTTCCTACCATATATAGGTACGTTCTTAGTAACCTTAGATATTTTTTTGACTTGAAACTTGTGGTCGCCGCAACCCCACAGGGCCCTACATCATGAAAATCGCTGATTTACGTTTACATTTCCAGTTGGACACAGTGTATGACGTGATGCTAAACATCAGCCTGTTACTCGCGCTGCTAGGGGCCGTGGTGTTTGTCGTCAGCTTCGCGGGTTGCGTTGGTGCCTTGCGGGAAAACACATGCCTGCTCAAATTTGTGAGTACTTCTACAAAACTAGAGATGGGCCGAATTAAATTTATTTTCATTTCATTTATTTATTGACTAACACATACATTTTGATGATGGTTTTAACCACGCATTCCCAAGACCATAAAAAGTTAAAAAAAAAAGTTATCGTAACGTCATTTGGGGCAATTTTAAAACTACGAACTTCTAACTTACTAGTACTAAAATAAATTGTTATATGTAAATTTTCAGTACTCCCTCTGCCTTCTAATCCTGTTCCTTGTGGAGATGGGCGGCGCCGTCTGCGGCTTCGCGTTCCCGCGCTCTCTTCACGGATTCCTTGAGATTGGCTTCACGGAGAGAGTACTTCACGCGTATAGAGATGATCCTGATCTTCAGAACTTCATAGATTTTGCTCAGAGTGATGTGAGTACTTTTGCCTCATGAGTCACTTCACGGCTTCCTTGAGATCGGCTTCACCTAGAGAGTACTTCAAGCGTATAGATGTTGATATTAAATAAATAAATATTATAGGATTTATAGGGCATCCTTACACAAATCACGGAGTAGGATGGAGATGGCAAGTGGGCGTTCCCGTCTATCCGACAGTTAGTAGCGACCGACTCACTTTATGCACAGACTATGCTCAGTTGTTGTGTAAACTTCATGCTCGAATGACATTCACGTCGTACGTACGCTCGTCTAACAAAAATTGATAATTAAATTTAAAATGCCGTATTGTGCAGTATTAAGCTGCAGAAATCACAGCGGTTTAAAAAATCTTTCACGTGGAGGTATTTCCTATCACCGGTGGTTATTTATTTAAATATAATCCGATAACTACGAAAAATCTGTTTCTATTGCATTATTTACGAATGTTAGTTAAGTAAATCTATATTTTATCAGTTAGAACTTAGAGTTCACAATCCTTTGTCACTATTCTTTACGTTTATCTGGAATATTCGCTATCCTAAATGTCAAATAACTTCGCTACTCAGATGCTGCGCAATGTCGATATTTATATCGATAAAGTTAAAGTTACGATATTTCAAGTTTGATGTTTGGTAGTTCGGTAATAAATTATTATTTTAGACACGTTTCTAATTATTATTTGGGATAATCAATGTCTTAGTAAATATGGCAGCTCTGGTCATCAAGCACTAAGTTAAGTCGGGGTCATTTCATGGCAACCTTTCAAACCTTCGTATTCCTTTACATACGTTTTTGTTTTTTACACCCATCATATTTTCATCGTTAATATAATTAGACTAGGTACTTAATGCACTTATGCGTACAATGCATGCAATGTGCCATGAATAAACGTTTTATATTTTCTATTTCTTTATTATTAATTATTGTAGGTTACCACAAGATGCCGATATTAAAAATAAATGGGTCAATGCTACTGGGCAAGAAAATTAGTTTCCGCAAAAATATAGCACCATTTGCTAGGAGCATTTCTTAGAGAAAGATTTCTGGGGATAAAATTGCCATACATCTCATCTAGCGTCCACACGCCTAAAACTTAGTTACTAATTTAGTAATTATTAGTGACATTCGGGCTCACTTAATTAATAAAAAGTGTTCCGTACCACGCAAACTAGCGTGAAATATTGGAATTTTGCCGCCCCCCTTCCTGATTTGATAGGTCACAATCTTACAATCAAATCAAGTGGGATCGATGAGCCAGTTTCATGTATGCTTTCACACCATACAATTAATTTGACAATTTAATCAGGTTGTCCCGTCTAGATTGGCCTTAAATGCTGCTACAAGTAAATATATTGTTAAAGACGAATACTTACCTATGTAAGTAATTGCAGATTTGTGATCACAAAATAACAGCAATACCGAGTTAATAGACCTTTAAAGAACTATGATTTTATCTGTTTGACTTTAAGATATATTTAATGTTCACATTAACAACCTAGTTGGTCAATTAATAAGAAACAAATTTCTAGTTAGATATTTGTTGTACTGTACTACATATTATTTTTCATACAATCACGATTATCACTACCTATATTATAATCATAAATAAAGTATCATCTAAATGTGTTAAAACATACGGTAATGAAATATCAATACCTAACTGAACACACAAATATCGATAAAACACTCCGATTACACTGTCCCCTCCCTATATCGTCGAATGGAAAGAAGTTCCAACGGTTAGCTACTCGCAGGCGTGTAGAGGTCTCGAAAACACCAGTGTAACGTGACCGTGAGATCCGTAACAAACCATGCGTAATTAGACCTTACTTATACTGGTTTTTTAGCCCTTTTCTCGCCTGTAATAAGTAAGTGATTTTAAAATTATATAAAATAACGCCATCTGGTGTTGAGTAGTTGTATTAGGTGAACGTTGAGCGAGCTTTTGTGAGATGAATGAGATAATGAAAGAGTCGTATGTCATATAGCTTTGACATTATAATTTAAACCGTCACTCATGTAGCCTACAGTTGATATTCGTTCGAGAAATGTCCACCGGTAATAACTTTTTGGTGTGGAAAGTTGCTACGAATCAGAGCAATTTTGTAAGTGTGTGACGTATTTTAACGTGGCTATGAATGTGTGAGTTTAGCGACACTGGTTTTCATACTAAATAGGAGTCATTTCACATCCACTAGTTTATTAATTCGTGACACAAATTGACTAAGCCCTACAGTAAGCTCAAGAAGGCTTGTGTTGTGTTGTATTGTTTTAAAACTAAGAGTGTACACGTTTGTGCCCACGATAGCGTTTAAATCCTGGTCACGGCACCAAAATGTGCGAGTCTACCATCAGATTAGAGCTTGTCTCGAAGAAATCGCTTCTTAGTGATGAGATCGCCTTACCTGTTGCTACCAAATTCTAGATGTTCTGATTAAATTCCTTTGTAACTTGGGTGCAATAATTAATTTTTACTTACTAAAATAAGCTTCACTGACAATAAAATCGGCTTCACTTCACGGAGTTTATAGATGATTACTTCATGCGAGCTCTTAGTTTCCTCAATCGCTTCATTTCACTGTATGGAATTAAAAAAAATCGTTTATTAAAAGAGAGAAGATAGGAGAGAGCCTGAGTAGGCCTGTATCAGAGATGGGCAAAATGTAATCGACTAACGATTAACGATTAAGATTACAAGAATTAATTGCGACTGACGATTGAAAACGACGATTGATCAATCTTAGTTGTATAGAGTGCAACTAATTTAGTTGCAACTAAATTAGTTGCCGATTGATTTCGGACAACTAAATTTTGTAATCGACTAATTAGTTAGACTATTTTCTCGCGACTAATGTTAGAAGCAAATTGAATAGAATACCTCGGTATGGCTTTGTTGACAGACTGATTAGGACATCTTAACGGATGTTTAAAAATAAAATAGTCATGTATTACTTACGATATTTTGACCGTTTCTAAGGAGTGAAATCTGTTCTCACTATTATTTTGCTACTAAAGTAGTGCATCTCTCTGAAATTGGATTAAATTTCTCTTATCTAAGGGTAAATAAGAACTGGGTACTTTGTGTATTAGTAAAATAACACTTAAAAAAACACAATTATATAAATCAAACTTTGTATATTAAATATAAAAGCAACCATGATATGTATTTAGTTAAACTCACGTTAAACTATAATTTTAGCTCAATCGGATGAAGATATCTGCTTCAAAATAAGTCGCAAAATTCTACCCAAACTAACATAGTTACAACATACGAGTACCTCCGTATGTTACATACATACGTACTTGTAGTTACATATTGCAAGATAAAAAATGCAAAAACGGGCGACTACGTAGTTTTAATATAGATTTTATCGTGAAATTTAGTCGATTGAAACTAAAACTAATTTAGTTGTTAGTCGAACATTCTCACAACTAATTTAATCGCAACTAAATTAATCGCGATTAAAAAATGACGATTGATATTTTTAATCGATTGATTAGTTAACTAAAAGATTAATCGATTAATGCCCATCTCTGGCCTGTATCATGGTAACCCTTCAGATATTAACATACATTGCTGGTGTCCTCTAAAGTAGGGAATGTAGAACTGGTCCCGGTACCAAGAGTTTGATTTCCCGGTTCCGGGCATAGACGGTACCGGGATTATCCCGTCTTCCCTTTCTTAGGGCATCACATGATCTGAACGTGTTTCATTCATACTAAAAGAAAAATGTTTAGTATAAATAATAAGTATATCGACGCGCCAGGGCACAACGAATGCGCGAAATTATCCATAACGTTTCATCCGTTTCGAAACGTTGGAACGAATTGATTAGTGTCTGACCCAATTAAGTATTTACATACTTTATTGCACAATAAAATACGTATAAACGGCGAACTTAATGCTTTGAGACACGGAGAACGAATCAACCATAAAGCTGAACAAAAACTTTCTAAAATTACGATTGAAAATGCGAAAGTATTTAGGTGATCTGGATATTCTTGAACGTGCACAATCTTAATACTTGTTTTTGACTCGACTACAGGAAAAGCTATTATTTTAACACATTCACTATCAAGATTACGTTAGGTGTGTTCATTTTGTATTGGAAATGGTGCGCTTGGCACTGAAAGTAATACCAAGCAGTGTAAAAAAAGAGCGCGTTTAAAGTTCTTCAAACTTTTTTTTTTTCACTAGACATCAAAGTCAAAAGTCAAAATATTCTTTATAGACCTAGCAACAAGCACTTTTAATTTGTCAAGTTTTACAAATATTACCTTAATCTAAATATCAGAGCTATTTATTGATGCAGTTATTATTGTTCTTAAAACATTGAATTATTATTGTCAAACTTAATAAAAAGAATTTCACAAAAGGATCGTCAAACACCAAAATTGTATGAAAAATACTAATCTAGAAACTTTCTAGAATAAAAATCTAAATGTCAAAAAATACGGATTAGGGATAGGTATTCATTGATTGACTTATCAATTTCATCATTAAAATTCGACCGGGGTATGGACCGTGATTACGTTTTTGTTTTCAGTTCCACTGCTGCGGCCTCACCTCCGACGGCTACATGGACTGGTCGAAGAATGAGTACTTCAACTGCTCGTCGCCCTCCGTGGAGCGCTGCGGGGTTCCGTTCTCGTGCTGCATCAACGCCACCGACATCGCCTCGGGGCTTGTCAACATCATGTGCGGATATGGGGCCCAGAACTATCCGGTAAGAAATAAATTAAAAATTCACTATCTCGGGCTAAACTTGAACTCTCGAAACTGGATCACTAGCCCATGCTCTGCCATCTGAGCTACCGAGAATACACCCGAGACAGCAAATATTTCCACCACTTAAAACTTTCCAGACTTAAAACATCTCTATACAAAATTTCAACTAAATCAGTTCAGCGGTTTAAGCGTTAAGAGGAGTTGAAAAAAAGGTACTTGTTTAAAGTTTATATGTTTTTACTTCAGAATGGTGTCAATGTGATACCATAAATGAATTTGGCACTCCTGATTTATACGAAAACGATACCAAACATGGCCTAGTAGCTTCATTGATGTAGATATCAACATAAAATTGAGAGCCCCAATTAAACTTTCAATAGAGAATATCTCGAAAACTATTTAAGATATCGAAAAATTTAACTGAATTAAACTTGTTGCAAATTTATTCAACTTTCGTTTTGTTCAAGTAGTCATGTCGCTAAGACGCAAAGTTTCCAAGATATAAGTGAAAAACCGAAAAATGGTACCTTTAAACCCCCCTCTTAACTAAGCTACGAAGTCAAAAATTGTATTCCAAGCATCCCATGAGGCTGACATGTTCACCTAGTGTCCAAAGCCTCCATAAAAACCAGATAAAAAAAAGCATTTCCCTCTATAACTTTCTTTGAGCATTCATTTCCTGGCCTATGACAGTAGTATAAAAAATCCTCATCCTTCATTTTCGGGGGGGATACTTATACTAGCATAAGGAAAATACAGTGTATTCTCTCTTTAAGAATAATAACTGCATATGCTAATTTGACAAGCGACTCTTGCCGAACTATAATTTTGCCCAAACTTCTTTGCATGCAACTTTGTCTGTTTGGAATAATGATTTCTGTGATGAAAACTCTCCTCAGAACTCGAAACCATCTCCATGCCAAATTTCATATAAATTGGTTCAGTGAAAAGGTAACCGACAGACAGATAGACTGGCCGTCATCAATCCAGGTGTCTGAATAATAATACAAGAAATATCCGTGGAAATAAAATACGGAAATCCGCAACAACTATAGAATGGAATTGAGACCACAAAACTTCCAGAAGACAGTCTATCATTGCAAGCAAATATTATTATTATGTGTGAATGCACAGGCAGCTTAAAGCTGATACGTGCACATCAATGTCCACTTGTGTTTTGTAGTCTTCGAAAGTGTTCATCGAGTTTGTTTTTAAAACAGTTTATCGAGGGTGCACTGATCACTGACTCGAGCAAACTAGAAAAACTACAAAGACTAATTCAAAACCTCATCATTCCAGGTGGCTGAAGCGAGCAAGCGCGTCTGGACAAGCGGGTGCATAGAAATAGTTCGCTCCTGGATGGAACGCAACCTCTACACTATAGCGTCTGTGGCCCTGGGGGTAGCCCTGTCACAGCTGTTCGTCATATACCTGGCCAAGACTTTAGAGGGACAGATCGAGCTGCAGAAATCCAGGTAAATGTATACATGTGTGGATATATCAAATTGTGTAAAAATATTTTCCATAATGTCAATATCTAGGGAGGAAAGTGAGGACTATGTTTGTGTGGAAAATTGATTGTCGCCTATCCTCTTAATGTAAGCTCATATTGTCACTGTGACAAGGTACAAAATGGGTCATTAATTAAAACTTTCGACTGTATGTTAACAACATCACAGGCATCACAGCGCTGCCCCTTCGTTTGATTTATTCGATTTCGAAGCAGTCGTCCACTATCGTCTTAAACGTGATCGAAATACCATTTAGCAATGATAAAAGCTTTATCTAATAAGGCCCTGCTTTTCATAGTGTTTGAGATATGCCTAAAATTTTATCCGTCACAACGATGCGTACAGTCACCTGCAATAATATGTTACTCTTCAAAGGCCGCAAAAATGAGACACGCCCAGGCTCTACAAATAAGATCGTGTCAGATATTTTTGCGGCCTTCGAAGAGTAACATATTATTGCAGGTGACTGTACGATAGTAGATAGACTACCTACTCACGGAACACTTTGCTGCCGCAGTTGTGACTGCGGGCTTGGCCAATTTTTTTTCTTAAAACAAAAGTACTTAAAATCTGGTAAGAGTTTTAGCTGAACACCTTCAGTGCTAGCTAGTGCGACGCGCTTCGAGAGTAGCCGATAACATTACAAACCTGTATGTAGCGAAAAGCGACTACGGACTGAGCGCCCGCGTGGCGGGCTGTTAAAGAAAACATAATTTGTGTAACGTTCTAGCATACTACATACCTAGGGCAGTAAAGAAGATATGTCCCAGATTACATGTAATCTTATATCCATAGGATTATACAAACGTGTGATCTTATATCCGTAAAATTCAAAGTTACACAAATATTTCGTTACACAAATTAATGTTATGTAACGTTGTGTACAGATGGCAGACATGAAACAGGGGCACGGCGGGCGCCTACCGCGACGACTGCCGCCGCGCGCTGCTGTAGCCCCCGGCCTCCGCCTCCGCCTCCTCCGCCTCCGCCACCTCCGCCTCCTCCGCCTCCGCCCCCGCTCCCGCTCATGCTCTACATCTCTAACCGGCTCAGACGGAACCCGCTCCTGCGCAAGCTCCGTCTCTCTTACTAGAAGAGAACACAGGGGGAAGAGTAGTACTAGGGACGTAAGTAATCAAATGTGGAGTGTGTTTATTTTGGCGGAACATGTAGGGGAATATAATCATGGAAAATACTTAAATGCGAATGATATGCTGTTGTTATAGTTTTGAATCTCGAGAGGGCACTTAGATTTGCATATATAGTCAAAGGCGTCAAAGATATTCATAAACGAGTGAACTTCATATTTTATATGCAAATATAGGCCCGTAACTCTCGCCGTCGCAATAACGCAATTTTACACCATAACAAATATATGAAAAATAAAAATAAAACACCAAGTTAGAGGTTTTTGACTAGTAACTGACTCGCATCCAGGCCATAATTGTAAAAAAAAACCAGTTACTGACGACAAGGACGAAACAATACGTAGAAGTGTCAACGCATAGCTGCGTCCCTCTCGTCAGTTCTGTATTTATATTTAGGAGCGCTTAAAAGTTAAAAAGTCACGGGTAAATTTCATATTTGTGTTATATATTCTAGAATTAATTGATACATTTATATCACAAAAATATGACGTACATTTTGTATAGGCAATTTTCGTTACACAATGGATTATACAATAATCCAAAACTTTAAAATTTTGATTTATCTTAGTTGTTATACACAGTTGAATTATTGAAAATCATACATGTATAAGTCACAATTATTATTTAACTCGCTTATCAAAATTCTCATTTAAGTATTTACCATGTCTACTAAGTGTCACAAAATTCGTAGGCGTGAGGCAGACGTAACACAGTGGAAAGGTAGCCCGCTTTGTATTTAAGGACGAGTTACCCAGTGTAACACAATTGACTCTTTAGGTGAATTGAAGTTTTGTGAAGGTAACACAGTGGACTTGAACGGATTTATACTGTCTCAAACAAACTAGGTTTGTTTTATGACGTTAGCCAAAAAAAGCAGTTTAATTATAGTCGTCGCCTTTTTTCTATCTCATTGCAAATTAAACTTTGATCTCTAAGGAATAATGCCTACATTGCGCTAGCAATATTTAGGTGACATATGACGTTGAGATAGTAAGAAGACGATTGTTTTGTGGATTTTAAATATAATGTACCTATATTAGTATTATAAGAATGTATGTTATAAGAATATTAAATATATTAGTGATTTATTAAATATAAAATGAAGGCTATTCGAAAAGAAAATATAAGCATTTTCTTTCGGAAAACTTTAATATTCCATATTAATCGAACACGAGTCAGCAAAAGATATATTACTAAGTTTTTCTCAGGCCATAACTCGTTAAGAGTCACACGAACCAAGCCGCCGCGATACAATCGAAATTACGCTCTCATTTTAAAACGAAATTAAGAAATGACATGAAATTTGACATGAACATTCAAGTGTATGTCTAATCGTTGCTAGTAATTGCAATACAAATAAAATAGAGGGAGTAGAAGCTTTATATGTAAACTAGCTTTTGCCCGCGACTTCGCCGCGCATTTGGGTAGCTTATTTTTTATCCAATCTGTTTTTAATCGATTCCCCATACAAACTTTCACCCCACTTTTCAACTCCTTAAAGAATGACTTCTGGGAAAAAGAACTACCCTATGTCCTTCCCCGGGACTCAAACTATTTCTATACCAAATTTCAACTAAATCGGTTCAGCGGTTTAAGCGTGAAGAGGTAACAGACAGACACACTTTCGTATTTATAATATTAGTATGAATATAAATGCAGCTAATTGGCGGGTTCTTATGACTCTTATGTGATTTAGGGAGATGTATGATGAAGCAACGTGAACGCCAGAATTATTATTACCATTTTTACTTGTTAGTGTAGCTACCGTTCTTCTATTCAACGGAGCCGCAGCTGACGTTTACAAAACTTCATGATACATCACCCTTAACCACGAATTATCGTCTGCTAGAGAATGACAATTTTTTTTCTGACTTGGGGTCTATGAGAATAAAGCGATATTAGTGTGCAATATTAAACAGAACAGGAAATAATGCTATAAAAACACATTTACAATAAAAATGTGGTTGAAAGTGTCATTAACGCCATATTATGTATTATCAATTTATCATACATTTTATTATGTGCCATTACATTATAATTAGCTTCAAAGTATTAAGATTGGACATAATATATGCATTTATTAATGGAATCTCAAAGTATTTATTGCATTTATTACCAGTGCTGCTAAAATACCTGCATAGTGCTATAGTTATTGGCCACTACATACTAATTAACAATACAATTCGATGGGACGATACACGATTTGGGCATTTCTGTTTAAAGTTGTACCAAAAAAACTGTGTTAGAATTGGAATTTTTTATATTATTTTTAGTACCCAGAATAACTAGTTTTTTTCCATTTTTACCGAGGAAAAAAAATTTCAATACAACCTTCTAACCGTAACAAAACTGACAAAACTTTTTTTTATCGTAATAGGATCGAAGGAGCTCGTGATTCTGAGTGAAAATAATATAAAAATTCCAAAATCTAAAATGCAAGTTTAAATAGAAATGCCCATTTACCTCTGTAGATAAATCGTAAAATTATCTTGGATTTCACTGTGTTATTATATTATGTGTATATAATTGTGATTATTAAATGAACTCACCTTAGAATGTTCGCTCAAAATAATTATATATATCTAACGTATAATTTTGTAATGAATTATGAAGGCTAAAATGATGATGAATTTATTAGACGTATTTAATTTATCTTTAAATATGATGTCATTTGTAATTAGCCTCATGCATGAAGTTTATATTTGAACGAAATATTTTTTATTCGGATGTTTGTTACCGTTATATCATGTTAAAAATGCATTTCCGTTATTAAATTATCATTTAATTACTTAAAATTATAAATAAAAAGTACAAAAATTTGCCCGCGAAAAGCTAGTGAGCGAAACGCGCGAAACGCCACGTGACGTCACGCGTTCGACAGATTAGTTAACATAAGTGTCATTAGTAGCAAACGTCAGTTGGACCGTCCAACGTGTGACGTCATCACGCTCTGTCGAATTCGCGCCAAAAATTATGAGCGTTTCAACCGCACAAAATTTTTCAACATTTTAAATATTTTTTAATAAAATAATGGTACAGGTTTACAAAAGTATTTTTATCATTTCCGATGTTCGAACGATATAAATTATGATTACCAAAATAAAAATTAATTCATGCATGGAGCTAATTCTTAAAAAGCTGTATTTTTGATGGGTACAAAGCATCTTGTAGTCAACAAGGATTACCATAAAATGTATTGGTAAAAGGATAGAGAAAAAAGAGACAAACATAAAAAAAAAGTTACGAACATTGTTAAAATAAATAAAAATAGTTCACTTTTACGGGGATGCAATGTGAGCTGTTTTTAATTCTCTTGATTTTCATTTGTTAAAAAAATAGTTATTTGTTATACAAGGGTGCAAAGTTGTATTTTACTCGCGAGTGTGGAATTGAAACATGAGCAAGCGAAAGGATTCTATAGTTGAACCACGAGCGAAGCGAGTGGTTCTAAAATAGAATCCTGAGCGTAGCGAGTGTTTCAACACACGAGAAGTAAAATACATTTGCACCCGTGTGTAACACAAAACTTTTCCCCTCACTATAGCGAGGAAAGTGCAACATCCACAGGCGTTAGATCATCTTCATCACTGGAATCACAATTTTTTTAACGATATTATAACAGAAAACACTAGAAATTCTGATTTTTACGTGAGTCGGTGAGAAGAACAGTAAAAATTATGTTGACAATGTTGACATTTCTGTTCTGACGTATGAAATGTCAACGATGCGTTTTGGAATTGCATCGACTCAACTTGTGCGTTCCGAATTATATTTAACATCATTACAAAAAATCTAACGTTTCTTATGGAATTTTAAGATTTATGACTTAAAATTATTAAACAAAGCTAAATTTGGAAGTTTTTATTAGATTCTCAAACCATTTATTTAATGATAATTAATATCGAACGAACCATTATCATGAGCGTTTTACGTTTTGTTATCTGTCAAGCTACTTAAACACGCTCCATCCAAGGTCAAATTACTTTCCCCACTAGTGGATAAAACGCGTTTTTCCCCGCTTGTATTGAAGGATAAAAGACAACTTTCCGAGCTAGTGAGGGGAAAAACATATTATAGTATAAATGTATCACTGCCTTAATCTGAAATTCAGTTTTTTTCTTAGGTATATTTTTTGTTATTATTAAGCATTGTCGACTCGAGGTCGCCAAATATCAATATCATAGACTTATTTAGAAGATTTCAATTCAGCTGCAATTTAGAAACTGGACGAAATATAAAAAAAACATAATTAAGGACTTTAATTAGTTTACATTCGTTACGCAATGGAAAATTATTAAATAGCCAAAAAATGTAGGCTCAATGTAGACTTTAATTATGTTTTTAATTTACCCAGTTTTATATGGGTAAAACTGACAGCCATGTGCAGAGCGTGCATGGAAGAAGAAGAAACAACAAAACATATTCTCGTAGACTGTAAACAGGTAGAAGTATATAGGAGCAAATACCTAGGGAATCCATGCACACTAAAGGAGGCAACTAGCAACCTGAAGACTTTGCTAGGCTTCGTGGAGGAGCTGGGGTGGTTAGAGTAGCGCTACCTCGTTTCACGCAAAATAGGCACATTGGATGTCGATTTGCGGAAAATGCCCAGCAAAACTAACTAACTAACTACCCAGTTTTAACATTTTCGACTCAATATTTAATTAATCTAACTGCTGTACCTAGTATAAGTTAGTATTTTTAAGTCAATCACATATATTCTATTGTCTTCCTGTCACAAATATTGACCCTTTGAAATCTTAATCAGTAACCAGTAGTTAAGACTCAGTTTATAATACAGCTTTTTTAAATACAGTAAAACCCTCTTAAGAAATTTTGCCTCATGCATTAAGTTTATATTTGAAAGACTATATTTTACAAATGGATTTCCGTTATTAAATTAACATTTAATTGCTTAAAATAATAAATAAAAAGTGCAAAAATTTGCCCGCGAAAAGCTAGTGAGCGAAACGCGCGAAACGTCACGTGACGTCACGCGTTCGTTAGATTTGATTTCATTTTTGTTTTTTCTTGCTTTTTCAACTACATCACAGTAATTGATCTCGGTCGTCTCATTGATTGTAACTATTAGGGCCTGTTTCACATTTAACAACAACTTTATTAAAAATAAATCGTCGGTTACTTTAGTGTCAATTATTTTTTACACTAGTCAAAATTTACTATTGTCTTTTAACTTCTTCTTTTGAGGGAAAAAAATGTTGTATTTACTTGTTATTGCCTTTTTCGTGCTCACTAAACTTTACTTTGTTACCTAATCAGCCCGTGGGTTAAGTGGTCTGTGGGCTCACTTGACCACAAAGGGAATTTAAGATTTGCCTTTTTAACATAATTATTTAAAAAAAAACCGGCCAAGTGCGAGTCGGACCCGCGCACCGAGGGGGTACTTTTTAGTATTTGTTGTTATAGCGGCAACAGAAATACATAATCTGTGAAAATTTCAACTGTCTAGCTATCACGGTTCACGAGATACAGCCTGGTGACAGACAGAAAGACGGACAGCGGAGTCTTAGTAATAGGGCCCCGTTTTTACCCTAAAAATCACTAAATCGCTGAAGTGGTGATGACTGAGAATTGTGTAAATTTAGAATTATCAATGGTTTTGGATTGGAAAAGTGAGGGGGATAAAAATATAGTTAATTCGTCTACTCTTTTAGGGTTCCGTACCTCAAAAGGAAAAAACGGAACCCTTATAGGATCACTCGTGCGTCTGTCTGTCTGTTTTTCATAAAGACATACTGCTGATTAAAGTAAAATTCGTTACATAATGAAATTATTTAATTAGAACACGAATAAAGGTCTTTTTTTTCACTGTTAGGGAAGACCGAGGCGAATCGGATCACGGTGCGAATGGCATTAAGGTGAAAAATCCGTTGATATTCTAAATATCATCATCTAATTTTTTAGTCTGATCCTATTCGCCCTGTGATCCGATTGGCCTCGGTCTACCCTAGGCGTTAAAAAGGTAAATGTAAATTAGCAAGAACCGTACTAACGCTCAAAACTTCGCTGCTCATGTCGTTTCGAACCAAATTGTTTCGACTTTTATTCATTAACCAAATTTAGAGTGCGTTCTATTAAAAATTGCCTAAGTAGTAAGATTTGCGTATTTTATTCTTCCAGAAAATAGTTATTTACGATACAAGTGCGGAAAAGAGGAAATTAGCAACGAGTGGAAATCGACACGTGTTGCGAATTACCTATTCGCACGTGTATCGTACAACGTTTTGCAGTACATATGGCCCTTTAAACTTTCGACATATGCACGAAAAGTGCTATTTTACGCACTAGTGCTAGAAAGTAGCACCATATGTACTGTCAAGGATATTTTTAACGTTTAGAAACCTCTGTAAATGATAAAAAAATCGAAATATGTTTGACCAATTTTTCATTTGACCAAATGCGTTTTTTTTAACTAAATGAAAAATACATATGTAAAATAACATTTAAATCGAATAATTCGAATATCATAATGTTTACTTGATATTGATCTGATATTACTCTTGCCTGAGTTTCCATATTGATGGAAGCAAGATGCACAGCCAGTCATAATTAATTAATATCAAATTAAGATACCACATTTCTAATCTTGCTGCTGGTGTCTCTTAAGCCCGCTCCAGACTACACGGCGCGAAGCCGCGAACGCGAGTGTGGAGTTGATTTTGCTGATTAGCGAACTAGACTCCACACTCGCGTTCGCGGCTTCGCGCCGCGATTCGCGCATGAGTGTGGAGGGCCCTTTAGGTTTAAACGTTATTTTGCGAAAATCTTACTACTTAGAATCATTGTGGTATGTATCTATAACGCACTTAAGTGATATCTCAACTAAGCTAATTATTTTAAATGTATTGTAAATATATTATTAATATTGTATAGTCGCCATTATACACGTAAGACTTTTAAATATTAAGATTTATTGAATAAAATAGGCCAGTTATAAAATTATGAATATAACTTTTTCTTCTTCACATTTTGTTTCTATTCATTTATTAATAATGTATTAAATTTAAATGTTAGCGACTTGATATACTATAAGTGTTTTTGTAAAGGTTCAACTGCCAAATCTGACTTTTTTTGCCTGGCTAACTTAAAAGCCCAGGACCCATGAAATTTCATACGATAGCGCGACGTGTCGTACGCGTTTTGTATGGGATTTGAGTTTCCAAAACGTCCCGCTTGGTGCGCTGTTCAAAATCCCATACAAAAATAGAAACGCAAACGCGAACGCTCGTCACTATCGAATGAAATTTACACTAGGGGTTCTGGGGCCCGTTTCTCAAAAGCTTGTAACTTGTAATACAAGTGGAAGTCCCTTTCTAACAAAAGCTGTCACAACTTCCACTTGGACTTCCACTTGTATTACTAGCTACAAGCTTTGATAAACGAGTCTCTTTTCCAAAAAGTGACATCCGCTTGTATTACAAGTTACAAGCTTTTGATAAACGGGGCCCCAGATGTCAGAAGTTATTTTGTAACTTTCCTATTTTTTTTACTTTATATGAACTCAAATAAATGGTCCAAGACCAAGGGATATTTGAAGTGTAAAAAATCGTCTTGATATAGAATAATGATGGTTCTATCGTAGAAACATATTATGTATTATTCGGCACAACTTATAAAATACTATGTATTTTAAAAAGTCGTTATTCTTGTACAGTGCAACTTGATATTATATATTAATAGAGAATAAAATGTCTGTAATCCAAAAAAATCTTTTTTTTGCTGTGAAACTTTCGTTACCTGTCAAACAAATAGATGGGATTGTAAAGTCGACGGGAAAAGTGAGAAACAAACAACAGGGGACAGTAAGAGTGATATATTATTAGTAAAGCATGAATATGAAGCCCTATTCCTTGGCATGAAGCCCTATTTCTTCTTGTCCTTTTCTGGCTAGGACTCGGGCTCCGGGGGCATTGGCACCAGTAACTTGTTGAACAGCTGGATATTTTCGAACATATTGACCGCTCCAATATACCTATCTGATGGGAACTGTATGAACAGTTGAAGGAAAAGAGGGAGTAAGCACAGAGAAAAAAGAGGGAAAGCAATATCTATTTTTATTTCTTCTTCTTCCCCTTTTCTGGTTTGGGCTCGGGCTCCGGCTCGGGCTCGGGGGTCGGCGGTGGCCAGTACTTGTCGAACAGCTCGTCAGTCCCCGCGAAGGTGAGGGGAAGGATGCTGTTCCTCATGTTCCAGGCTTCTGCGTCTTTGGCTTCTTGCTCTTCCAACTCGCGCTCGGATCGAGCTTTTAACTGAAAATAAGAAAATGCGTGCTATGAAAAAAGTTTGGGGACCTCTGTTATTGCCCTTAACTGCACCTACCCACTGTCAGATGTTTGATTTATATAAAGTTGTACATACGACTTTAATTAGGTTTTTTTTTATGTTAGGCATTTCTATTCAGAATCATGAGTTCTTTCGACCCTGATGAGATTTTTTTAGGGTTCCGTACCTCAAAATGAAAAACCGAAACCTTTATAGGATCACTCGTGCGTCTGTCTGTCTGTCCGTCTGTCACAGCCTATTTTCTCCGAAACAACTGGACCAATTAAGTTGAAATTTGGTATACATATGTAAGTCTGTGACCCAAAGACGGACATGTAACGTAAACAAATGAATTTTAAACATGGGGGCCACTTTTGGGGGGTAAATGAGAAAATTAAAAAATAAAGTTTTTCAAACTATATCGTGTTACATATCGAATGAAAGAGATCATTGTGAGAAACTCAAATATATTTTCTTTATAATTTTAGGATAAACAATTTAGAAGTTATTCAAGAAAATAGGCAAAAAATGATCATTCCCCCCTTTATCTCCGAAACTACTGGGTCTAAAATTTTGAAAAAAATACACAAAATAGATCTTTACCTATAGATTACAGAAAAACCTATTAGAAAGTGCAGTCAAGCGTGAGTCGGACTTAATTACTTAGTTTTTGTCCTACCCCTACGGGTTTTTTAAAGACATTTCACTCACGTTTCACATATAAAATACATTGTTTAAATTGTGTAATGTACGGAACCCTTGGAACGCGACTCCGACTCGCACTTGGCCGGTTTTTTTTCTTTCCTTTCGTTATCGTCTTAAAAAAATTATGAAAAATGGTAATGGGATGGAGGACAAATCTTGGGAAACTTTATTTTCTTATTACGATCGAAAGAAATTGTAATTCTCAGCAGAAATAACCTATGCAACCTACATATTTCCACATAAAAAAATACTGTGTGCAAAACAATTTAATTTTCTTTCTTTTTCTCCTTCTTAGGATTCTCCTTCTGGAGCACGAACATTCGCTTCGAATTTTCCTGTTTTAGTCTATAAAACTCACACTCATTCAAAGTAGCCGTCTAGACATGGCAATCGTGCGGGGTGCGAGGGGCGAGGGGTGGGTCTCGCGCACCCGAGCTGCATACATCGCCATTGTTAGTAGCTCGGTACTACTTACAGGGCTAGCGTGTCATAGTAAGTAAAGTGTAAGTCTTGGGCAGTTGTGTAAAAGTCCGTGACAACTATGTGTTCTTGTGCGGTGTCGGTATTTACGCAAACATCACAGAGGGATCGGTCCACTGTTACTTTTCAGGGTTCCGTCACCAGGCTGTATCTCATCAATCGTGATAATTAGACAGTTGAAATTTTCCCAGATAATGTATTTCTGTTGCCGCTATAACAACAAATACTAAAAAGTACGAAACCCTCGGTGGGCGAGTCCGACTCGCACTTGTCCGGTTTTTTACACTGTGATTTGGGGCAGGTCGATGAGTTGGTTTTGTAGGTACTTAGAATCTGGCCAATCAAGTTACAAACTAACCTCCATCAACGCCAAATACTCCTCCGTGTCCACGTCCTTCTTTTTCCCTTTATCCTTTTTAGCCTCTTTCTCCTTCTTAGGTTTCTCCTTCTTGGGCTTGAGGGGTAGGAACAGCCGCTTCGGGTTCTGCAGAGTGTGGGGCAGGTCGATGAGATTGTATTCGGGGGTGAAGGTGAAAATGGAACGGACTAGGTCGAATTGGTAGTCGGTACTGAATCTGAAATTATATCATCAATATGAGTCTCTATTGTTTGACATAATTATTGAAAGTCATAATGTAATCATTGTCATATTATCATTAGTCATAATTTGGTTTTTCTCAGAAACGCGTAACTTTTCAGGATTGCCATAAAACAAACCTAACCTAACCTATCTATAGGATAACCCGAGGAAAATCCTGATAAAATAACGGTTTCAGAATTATGACTAATGATAATATGACAATCATTACATTATGACTTTCAATAATTATGTCAAACAAAGGGACCCCCATCAATATATCACCATCCACCCTTTTCTCGAGTTTTGCTACGGTTCGATAAGAAAGAATAGAATAGAATTGTTTTATTGCATATCACACACTTTGATGAGCGTTGCAAAGAAAAAGGTATATGGTACAGGACTATGCAATGTGAACCTCCTCATATTCCTTAGTTTATGAGTGCTAGGTTAAGTAGGAATTTAATTAAAATAGGGTTAAGAAAGACTTCGTTCAGGACACATTCCTCTAAAGAAGTTCGCTTTTATGGTGAAAAAAGAGCCATCCCCGAACTGCGAAGCTTGCAATATTGTAGAGGATGTTCAACATATACTGGTGGAATGTGTACGGAACGAAGGTAAAAGACAATTGTTGATGAAGTCACTAAATATTAATAGGTTAGATGTAGGCGCTTTTCAAAGCATCTTGGCGGCACCAATCTTAGAAGAGGCAAAGGAGATATATTTATTTGTGTATAATTATATTAGTCAGTATACTGACAGGCCGTAGATGAGTGTAATTTAGATTAAGGTACGATGGGACTGGCGTAATCTTAAGATTAAAAGTCCCTAAATAAATACATGAATAAAAAAAAAACACATTACAAACATGGATGGAATAGAAAATAAAGGTATACATGTGACACCCTGCAAGGGCACAGCAATATAAGAGGGCTACAAGTAGGCAGGTGATTTGATTACAATTATTTTGAAGTATGGCCGCTTAGAAAAATTGGTGCAAACAAACAAAATAAGGTTTTTAAGCTAATGTCATAATCATAGCTTGCCCCTTTTTCTATGAGATTTGGCTTAAAAGGCTGGCATCTGGGGCGTTAAATTCCATTAAAAAAACAAAAATTTGACAATTCTAGGTATTGACAGGGCAAGCTATGCTGGTGCCATCTGCTGTGCGAAATACTTGGACCGGCCAACCCCATTGTATTAAACCTGCCACAGTCAAAAAAACATGATTGGATTACAAGACCCCGTATACCCGTGAACAAGACGCATGTAACTGCGTCGAAATATCGGGAGCTCGAAGACAATACAAAAGGTAATCACGGTCGATATAAGTCTAGTGAAACTAGCCGTGAATCATTCAAAACTGTTATGATTAGTCTTGTCTACGGTATTGTATAGAGTAAGTAGGTTTATTTTTGGCCGAATAATCGTGTTAACTTAAATGACTTAACACTGTATTCTGTTGTGATACTAATCCATACTAATATTATAAATGTGAAAGTCTGTCTGTCTGTGTGTTACCTCTTCACGCTTAAACCACTGAACCGATTCAGTTAAAATTTGGCATAGAGATAGTTTGAGTCCCGGAGAAGGACATATATTCCCGAAAATCATCCCTTAAGAGGGTCAAAGGTGAAAAATAGAATGCCTGATAATTTGTGTAAACATAAGCATATGCTCAAATTGAATGAATGCTATTAGACTTTATCCAGGCGCTATTCTTACTCTAGCTGCGGTTACAAGTCCACGCAGATGAAGTTGCGAGCAAAAGGGTAGGGTAGAAACCAGTGTTTATTATATTACTATATAATAAACACTGGTTTCTACCCTACCCTTGTTTGAATAAGTGCATTCCCGTTGCCAGGGAGGTTATGGGATTATACTGAGCAACTTTCACTATGGGACCAACTCCGAAATCCCGAAAAAAAATTTGGCTGTTTCATACATTTTCGCTGGTCCATTTTCTATGGGAGGGTAATTTTGTTTTTCGCGATTTCGTGGTTGGTCCCATAGTAAAAGTTGCTCAGTATATACTTACTTACTCCCTGGCAACGGGAATGCACCTATTTTTTGCCACCCTGTATAAGAGCAGCACAATGACTTACAAATCAAAGATATAATGCATGATTATAACCAGATCCCTCATGGCGCACTCATACGCGCATCCCTCAAACGTCACCAGATGTATATCCTCAACAACTTGATGTTTCTTCGAGCGTGCATCCTTAGAGTGTGCCTCTGCGTCTTCCTCTAGCGCTTTGTAGTGGACCCCGGCCTCCGCGGGCGTGGGAAGGCGGGGGACTTCAGAGATAAAACGGGCTGCTGAGAGCATGTTGTCCTGAGAAATTAAGACAAAAGTGGAGGACCCACGCGAAATCGCCTTTTCATACCAACGTAGTCCTCATTTTACTCTCTGGATATTAACATTATTGAAAAAAAAATACACAAATAGTTGTATAGAGTCAAACCAAGAAAAAGTCTGCAAATATTTTGACAGCACACGCAGTGAAGGTGTTATTTTCCAAGGGGTAGACTCTGGTTGGAGCTAAAAGCTTTGGAAACTTAGCAAACGGCAATTCCAAATAATAACGGGGGTGTTTACTGGCCATTACGGGGTCAAGGGAATCCTGGCCAAAATGGGGCACGCTGACAACACCGATTGTCGTATGTGTGGCGAAGAGGAAGAGACAATATAACACCTTATGTGTGAATGTCACTCACTCGCCAGACAAAGAATGAAGGACTTTGGAACAGGCTATCTGGAACCAAAGGAATTCAAAACGCTATAAGGTCCATCATCCGGCATATGGAGATGGTGGGCAAAGCTCTTGAGTAGCGGACGGATCGTTCCTAGGGGGTAACTGCACAAAAGACCCCTATGGTTCGAAGTGTATCCGCAAGGGCCCCCGAAACTATAAGATAAGATATATAAAATAAAACTGGAACTCTGCAGACTTTTCTTGGTATAACTCTATCAACCACAGCGTACCTTGAATCGTCTCAGCATACGTTTCCGGTTCGCAGCGTCGAAGTTCTGAATCTCCTTCATCCACTCGCAGAACCACAGCATCACGACCGCTTGAGTAGCTGCAGTAGACACGAAATACTTATTTCATACTAGCTTTTGCCCGCTTCATCGTCTGCGTGTAGTAATTTGGGTAGCTTATTTTTTATCCAATCTGCTTTTTAACGATTCCCCATACAAACTTCCACTAAGTACAAAGGTGAGCATCCCTTTAAGGGAGAGGAGAAAGTAAGGTGACATGTGACAAATGTTTCGGTAAAGGAAAAAATCACGCGAAAACGGCCTAATCCCAATACGGACCGATTTAATAGTAACAAGGACAGTTAGCCGGCGTTTTAGGGATCAGGCGGCCTAGCCAAGGGGACAATTGATATCGCTACGAACAACGAAACGCTTTGTGTACGTCTCTCTATCACTCAGGGGCGTAGCTAGAGAATATGGCGCCAGGGGCAGTCACCAAATTTGCGCCCCTTGACGACTGACAAAAGTTTCCCTGCTGCTGCATTTTGCCCATTTTGGCGCCCCCCCCTTGGATGGCGCCCGGGGCACTTGCCCCCTCTGCCCCCCCTCTCCCCTAGTTGCACCACTGCTATCACTCATCCATATTAGTGCGACAATGACAGTTGCGTTTCATTTTGGCATGTTGGCTACGCAGCCAGTGCTCTTGTAGAATAAATAAGCTTTCCGCTAAGTCTCGGAAATCTCGGAAGAATGAAACAGGCCAATTCGAACGTACACTGATATCAGGATATCACTGATATCGTGCATTTCGCTTGCAGATAGGAATAGGTACGCGGGCAAGATGCATGATAACTAAATAACATGATTCAAATATCATTCTGATGTCAGCTGTGTACCTTCGAACTGGCATGCGGTGTCAGCATGGTTGCATTTTTATCACCTGTCACTATGCTTGTCACTTTCGCACTTACATACTTGTTAGAACGTGACAGGCGATAAAAGTGCGACCGTGCTGAGCCTGCTGGAAGTAGTTTGCTGAAGTTAGCTTGTGTTTTGATGATAAAATACGTAATATTATGTATGGGTACTTTACAAATTAATGAATGAAACTAACTTCTAGGAAGCAGATCCTCCTGCGCCCTCCTCAGCAAGTTGGCCAACGTGTCCAAAAACCAGAACTCGGCCAAACTGGTCTTATACTGCGTGCAGCCCACCAAACTTGCTATTATATCTATATACCTGGAATAGAATATTAATTAATTGCTACTCACATACACACCTATAGAAAACAAACTAACATACCTAGAGACAATGTAGACACAAATTACAAGCACATATTTAAAGTCATTTCCGCCAGTAGAACAAATTTTAAAAAATTAGGCGCGAAGGTTAGTTTTCGAATAGAACATTTTAATTACACGCCTTTTTCTACCGACAAGGTGGGTTTTCCAGAGTGATAAATACTATACCTACTCATGAAATAAAACTATGAAAACGGATTATATCGCGTATATTGAATTTATAATACATCCCGACGTTTCGAACTCTTTACAGCGTTCGTGGTCAACGGTTCGAAACGTCGGGATGTATTATAAATTCAATATACGCGATATAATCCGTTTTCATAGTTTTATTTCATGAGTAACTATCGCGGTAACCGAAGACAATATTACTATACCTACTCTCAAATGTAAAAAAAACCGGCCAAGTGCGAGTCGGACTCGCGCACCGAGGGTTCCGTACTTTTTAGTATTTGTCATCTGTGAAAATTTCAACTGTCTAGCTAATATCACGGTTCATGAGATACAGGGGCGTAGCTAGAGGATATGGCGCCCGGGGCAGTCACCAAATTTGCGCCCCCTGACGACTGACAAGTTTCCCTGCTGCTGCCTTTTGCCCATTTTGGCGCCCTCCCTTGGATGGCGCCCGGGGCACTTGCCCCCTCTGCCCCCCCCCCCCCTAGTTATGCCACTGATGAGATACAGCCTGGTGACAGATAGACGGACAGCGGAGTCTTAGTAATAGGGTCCCGTCTTTACTCTTTGGGTACGGAACCCTAAAAATGACAATAGTGTGACCAAGGAACGATAGACGGCAAAAAAATAGATTAAAACAATTTTACCTCACTTGTGGGACAATCTTAGGTATCAACGTCGGGTCTATATTAGTCTTAAACTCTTTCGGCAATACGTGAATTCTGTTATGTTCCTCGATCTTTCGTAGTTTATCAGGCAGCAGTCGGCGGAGAGAAGGAGAGGGGAAGATAGTGCTCTCCTCTTCGTAAGATTCTTCGAGGACATATTTTGGTGATTCTTCGGGTGATGTGACTTCTATGCTGCTTTCTTCTTCTTCTTCAGTGTAAGCTGAATGGAGAGTTAATTTGTTCAAAGAATAACCGACTTCAAAAAATGGTATGCTATATTTTTATGGTTTTCATTAATGTTACTTGAATGTCGCAGTTCTCAGGAATAATATTTTCAAAAAAGAAAGTAAAAACTCATACAAAACTAAAAAGAAAATAGGTATTGATTAATTACGTGTTGAACTTGTGGCCCAAAGTTGTAGTAATGGACTATGGTATAGTTGGGGGGTTTTTAAGGTTCAGTCGCCATCAGATACATCGGAGCGGCCAAAGTGCTCACAAATATTTGAACACGCCTCAATAATATTGTCAAGCCGTTAGAGTGCGCGTTCAGATATTGTGAACACCTTGGCCGGTCCGATATATATGATGGCGAATCTACCAAAGATGATAGAGATGCATAGATAAACAATATCGATCTATCTACTAGCTACTCTAGCTAGTAAATCCTACTTCCTTCTTCCTTGACAAGAGTCAGCCGAAGCCTGGGATGGAAGCCGAAGATGGCGGTCGCGACCTTATGCAGACCAGACTGCTGTGTGAGAAGATTTCTTATGAGTAGATGGAGAGGATATAATTATGCTAGAATCTATCTAAATCCTACCAGCTTCTTCCGTCACTAGAGTCTCTGCCGAAGCCTCGGCAGACGGCGGTGGCGACCTTGTGCAGACCAGACCGCTGTGTGAGAGGATCTTGTCCAGCGATTTCTTATGCCTGTCCTCTACGCGCTTGGATGACATCTTAAGAACTTGTAAAAAAATAAAGAGGAAAGCTTAGCTTAGTGTACAGATGTTGTGCATATGTATTTTCCATCGTATTTTCACGGAAACGTACGAACGTGTCTCGCTATTTCAGTCAGTCTCGGGGATACGAGTATAAAAAGTACTGAGGTTGACTGAAGTAGCATGACAAATACGAACGTTTCCTAGAAAATACGATGGAAAACAATTATGCACTACATCTTGTATGTTAGGGATGCTGATCGTATTTGTAATTAGGTAGTCATCTTTTGCATTTTTTTCGAGATTGTTTTTTTTCTCATTTATATCAAAATAAAATAAATAAATAAAAATAAAAATGCTATTTATTTAGGTATCAACCCATTACATTAAGATAATAATAATTATTAATCTTATTTATACATTCTAATCTATATTAAATTTTACTATTCAAAACTAAACTAAACTAAACTAATTATTACCTAACACAACCGGCCTCACCATATACCACACACATATGAAAGGTTTAAACCTTCTGGTTTTGGTAACGAACGATATGCGTAACTAAGTTAGAAGAGTTTGAGGCAAGATAGGTGCGACGACGAGCGAAGCGAGGAGGAGTTAGGTTGACTGCGATCAAACAGAACCGACTTACATATGTTATTGTACTATAAAATTGTCGGGTACAACCTCGCTTATCTCCATAATTATTGATCCCACAGAAAAATGTTACATGACAAAATTTACTTAATTTGACATTTCTTACACGACAATATAATAAAAAGTTGGTGTTATGTGGGCAAAAAAATTATACTGAATTTTTTTCTGTCCCAAGAGCGGCTTCCTTTTCGGACTATACCGACTCTAACCGAATTATTAAAAATAAACATAACTAGATAAAGACAAACATGACAGGTTATTAAGTGATACCTATTAAGCTTATTATTTTAATGTAAAAGATTTTTTACTGAAATGGGTAACATACTTCGTATTTTATATAAATTTCTAAGTAGAGTGTACACTTAAGTATCCTTAATTCAAGAAACTTTTAAGTATTTGTAAAAGGGTGCCGTAGCCTTTTATCTGGCTGACATTTGACAGCATCAAAATGACATAAAAACTGTAACAATGAATAGTAAAGCCATAAATTAAAGTACAGATCACGGAGTTTTAATTTTTCCGTCGCCCTAGTCCGACCTTTAAAATCAGCGATTTTTAACCGACTTTAAAGAGAGAAAGAGATTTCCAATTCGTCGTAATCTTTTATATTCAAGCGTACGCTTGTAAGTTGTACGGCGCTTAAATAATATGTGGTATTTTCTATGAAAAGGGACTTTATTTTCGATGGCGCTTACGCCATTATAAACGATGCTTCGATATAAATACAATGCCGCGCGACGCTGTGCGGCGTAAGCGCCATCGACAATAAGGTCCCTTTTCATAGAAAATGCCCCATATAATACTCACAACTCTCACAAGGAGTAGAACGATAGTTACTTAGACAAAGAAAAGTCTGCAACGATTTTGATAGCATACGTAATACAAGTGTTATTTGTCACAGAAGTTTGACGTTTAAAATAACACTTTGTACTTCGTGTGCTTCCAACCAACGTTCAGTTTGAATAAAAGATCTTCAAAAGAAATGTCAACAAGGGTTGTAATGTCTCGGTGGAGAATTGATCTGATTTCAATGGCGACACCTCATTAAATTTGAGACCTCTTCGAGACACGGAACGGCCCCCGACAGCCACTTACAGCGACAACATCAACAGTCAAAAGAAATGTCAAAAAGAGTAGGTGTAATGTCTCGGTGGAGAATTGATCTAATTTCAATGGCGACACCTCATTTGAGACCTCTTCGAGACACGGAACGGCCCCCGACAGCCACTTACAGCGACAACATCAACAGTGAGCGTAATCGGTGTAAATTTCGGTGGCGTAATTAGGACGTGCTAAGTGGAGGCCCTATAAATACACCTATAGGTTTGCGCTGACGCCCAACCCAAGTGGCGAGCGAGTGGCGGTTTTTAGGGTTCCGTACCCAAGAGGTAAAAACGGGACCCTATTACTAAGACTCCGCTGTCCGTCTGTCCGTGTGTCCGTGTGTCCGTCTGTCTGTCTGTCACCAGGCTGTATCTCATGAACTGTGATAGCTAGACAGTTGAAATTTTCACAGATATATTTATGTTGCCGCTATAACAACAAGTACTAAAAAGTACGGAACCCTCGGTGCGCGAGTCCGACTCGCACTTGGCCGGTTTTTAAGATTGTATTAGAAAGCAGTGGCGGAGGGTACATAGAACTCGATTTCCAGACTTGCCTAATTTTAATACATTTGAGCACTATCAGTAGCCCAAGCACAGGAGGGGCGCGACGCGACAGTATCTCGCCCGCGAGATAGACTACCCGCCTTTTTCTAACTGTATTAATTAAAGAGGGACGGGTAGTCTATCTCTCGGGCGAGATATTGTCGCGCCACTCCCGTGCTAGCCCTGCGTATAAAGAAAAAGGAAAGCCAAATTAGCTCGTGTTTTTTTACGCACCGACTCTGATATGTATCTAGGTAATTCTGTAATTCCTTAGGGCCTTATTCATAAAACTTTACGGGCCTGATTTTGTTAAATTATGTTTTATCCCTTTCTTACAAATGCATAAGTCTAAATAACAGATACAGACAAACGATTCATAGAGTTAGGTTAGACCAAGAAAAGTCTACACCGATTTTAATAGCACACGCAATACAAGTGTTATTTATACGTCTTAATTTCAGAGAAGTTTGACGTTTAAATTAAAATAACACTTGCACTACGTGTGGTTGGTCTAACTGCTTGGTCTGACTTAGCTTGGTCTTAATATTGTCTTCGGTTACCGCGATAGTTACTCATGAAATAAAACTATGAAAACGGATTATATCGCGTATATTGAATTTATAATACATACGCGATATAATCCGTTTTCATAGTTTTATTTCTTTAGCTTGGTCTTACTAATAAAGCGATTAGTAGTTACTATTAATGGTTATTGGACTGAAACTACTCTCATCATCATCATCATGTCAGCCGATAGACGTCCATACTGCTGGACATAAGCCTCCCCCAAGGCCCGCCACTCCGACCGATCCTGTGCCGCTCGCATCCACAGAATTCCCGCGACCTTCACCAGGTCGTCGCTCCATCTCGTTGGAGGCCTACCGGCAGTTCGTTTTACGGTACGCGGACGCCACTCCAGAACCTTCCGGCCCCACCGGCCATCAGTTCTGCGAGACACTACTCCATTTATCGTCAAAAGATAAGGTCTATAAAAGTACGAGTAAGCACCTAGTTAAACTTTTTTGAAAAGGATTGCTGTTAACAACTGTCAACTATATGACAAGTGACCTTTCAGTTGGATAAATGTCAACTTTGATTTTGCTGGAGCTTTACAAATTATTTCTTTGTTAATTAAAAAGCTACTAACTATCTTTCAAATAAGTGATTTAGTTTATTAAGTTGCTTAACTAAAAGTGAAAGTGCTAAGCATGAATTAAACTGTAGCTATGTTAAGTGCTAATGTGGTTATTATTCGGAACTAAAGTCATACCCCATGTAAGTGTATTTACGTCATTCCAGGAGGTTATGTTAGGTATGAGGCAATTATTTAACGAATACGAATAGGTATTAGAATAGAACAGAATAGTTTGTATTCGTAAACACACAGACAAATACACATACATAATAAGTTTTTGCCAAAAATTTCTTTTTTGGTACAAGCTTTTATCGCTGACTGTACTTTTTTTCCACAGGCAACTAATACTCATCATAGACAATTCTAAAAACCCCAAACACAATTAGGTTGCGTTGTTTTATCACAGAGTTCCTATGGCCACCTGTCTCCATCATCAGATTAGCTCGATGGTACCATAATATTGCATTGTCACACGACTTACATATGTGTGCAAATTTTCAGCTTCATCGGAAACCGGGAAGTGGGTCAAATTTAACTTGCAAGATTTGACCCTTACAAACATTTTACATATATACTTACATACATAGGTACATTGCAAGTTAAATAAAAGCTTGTAATAATAAAACATAGTGAAAATAAAGTGTCACGAAATGGCCCCATCTCAGCATGCATCTCAATATTAGTGTTCGTAATTTACGAATACGATGTTTTTTATTTATTTATTCGTACTATAATGGCTTCTCTGCTCCAGGGCATTTTGCCAACGTCAAGTGAATTAGATATATAACAGTAAGTCGTCGATATTCAGTCATCTGTCGAGGCCTTCACGATGGACTGGAGGATAGCTGAAGCAGCAGCACAAAGCATAATGGCGGCCGAGACCTCGAACCGCCGAATGATGTCCAAAAGAATTAGTTATTCGCATTTCCAGAAGAATTCTTCATTAACTGCACCCATTGCGCTTGCCATTCACTGCATAATGTCCTATCAAGATTATACATTAAACAGCAGAATGCATAAAAACCGACCAAGTGCGAGTCGGACTCGCGCACGAAGGGTGCCGTACCATTACGCAAAAAACGGCAAAAAAATCACGTTTGTTGTATGGGAGCCCCACTTAAATATTAATTTTATCCTGTTTTTAGTATTTAGAAATACATCATGTGTGAAAATTTCAACTGTCTAGCTATCACGGTTGATGAGATTGAGCCTGGTGACAGACAGACTGACAGACAGCGGAGTCTTAGTAATAGGGTCCCGTTTTTCCCGTTTGTAGCTACGGAACCCTAAAAATAAATAAAAATGGAGCACGATCCGCCATGTTCCGTGGATCATTCGAAAATTCAAAATAAACAAAGTACAGTGCAATGTTATTGTCAATTTCCTTGATGAATTTAGTGACGGAAGATTTTCATTGGCATTTCTGTAGTTGTAACGTTGTAATGAACTACTCTGCTGCAGCTGCTATCCGTATAATGTCACTAGAAACATGAAAGTGCATCCGTTCTTGAGCCTAACGCGTACTACGTAGGCGAACAACACGCGAACGCGAAGCGATGCGGCGCAGAGTGAATCAATCCTTTGATATAATACCTATAATAGAAGTGAAGTGTCCGATCGATCGAGAAGTGTCGTGTCGATCTAGTTGCGAACGCGAACGCCGTGGACCCGCCGCGCCGCTTCGCTTCGTGTTCGCGAGTTGTTCGCTCACGAAAGACGCTGCGTAAGACCTCATTGTGCTCCGTCGATGAGTATAAATTATTGCACTCCCCTTTAACTTGCACCAGCATCAAACACAACCCTTATTTCGGGTCTCCACCCTTGTATTTTGGTACTCCAATTAGACTGTAATGGCGAAGCCGCTTTAATGACGTGTAGGTTATGGCGTTTCATATGGAAATCGTAGCGGATTCCTATGGAGATATGTTGCAAATCGTATGTATATTTTTATTATATGGAAATTATAAGATAAATAAAGGGATGTAAAATAGAGGGTGTTATTTAAAATTTGATCAAACATTTGATCTTATAGAAGGTATCTATCAGCTCTTTTTAGGGTTCCGTACCCAAAGGGTACTTACACAAAGGGTCTTAAATGTATAGCAATACCCTCACAGGGTTGTGTTAAGACATGTAATGATTTATGCATACGATCTTTTGTACACACACTAAGCAAGGAATAAATGAAATGAGATAAATTAAATAGGTAAAAACGGGGCCCTATTAATAAGACTCCGTCTGTCCGTCTGTCACCAGGCTGTATCTCATGAACCGTGATAGCTAGACGGTTGAAATTTTCACAGATAATGTATTTCTGTTGCCGCTATAACAACAAATACTAAAAAGTACGGAACCCTTGGTGGGCGGGACTCGCACTTGTCCGTTTTTTTTCTTGTAGATAGGGGAGATTAGTCCTAAACCGGGACACGGGGTAAAATCAGACGGCAGCATGCCTACTTAAATTGATTAGTTTCAGATTGACGAACACTGATCACTGCTGTCAACCTGGGTTAGTTTGAGTACAGTTTGACAACCAAAGTTGAATGACGTCCGTGCATGCACGTGCGTGCGTGCGTGAATTAAATCAATTATACTGAGACTAGTAAAGTTCGTAGAACTTATTAATAATATATTTGTTTTAGGGTTCCATACCCAAAGGGTACAAACGGGACCCTATTACTAAGACTCCGCTGTCCATCTTTCCGTCTGTCTGTCACCAGGTTGTATCTCGTGAACCGTGATAGCTATTAGACAGTTGAAATTTTCACAGATGATGTGTTTTTGTTGCCGCTATAACAATAACAAGTACAAAAAACAGAATAGAATAAATATTTAAGTGGGGCTCCCATACAACAAACGTGATTTTTTCGCGTAATGGTACGGAACCCTTCGTGCGCGAGTCCGACTCGCACTTGGCCGGTTTTTCTTGAAACAGTACAATTTTATGGAGTAATACCACAGATTAATAAATAGTTACTACGTAACAGATACATCATTCCCATACAAAAGCGAAAATACCAACTCTATAATAGCCTACAAAATCTTAATAATAATACCTGCTGCTCAGGACGAGAAGAAATGTACCATAAGTATGCGCACAAAGAGTCGAGACTGCCTTGCTCGCCGTGCGAGCCACGTGCCAACGCGCGTCATCGTAAGAATGCGATAGGGTTGTACTGTTACTTATGTTATTATTGTAATAAAACGAATGTTGCGAATCAACCATATTTTATATTAGTCAATCAAATATTTAAAAACAACACTTATAATACCTGACTCAAAAAACTCCTTAATTTACGATTTATCTACTTATGTTCAAAGAAATAAATAGTGACAAAATTCATAAAGATAGATTTAAAATACTACTCACCTTTCTTCGTCTCTCGGAAATGAAAAAACCGGCCAAGTGCGAGTCGTACTCGCCCACCGAGGGTTCCGTACTTTTTAGTATTTGTTGTTATAGCGGCAACAGAAATACATCATCTGTGAAAATTTCAACTGTCTAGCTATCACGGTTCATGAGATACAGCCTGGTGACAGACGGACAGCGGCAGCGGAGTCTTAGTAATAGCATAGAGTAACTTATACTAGATAAGATAGATAATAATTAGATAAGATAATAATTTATTTCATTTCAATCTTAGTTGGTAAATACATAGTGGTCGAGTCCTCCTATTAGGTATGAAGTACCTGTATCAGGAGACCGCGCTCTTCCAGAATTACATTTTTTTTTAAATCTATACTAAGAGAAGTAAATAAAGTTAACATTAACATTATAAATTTATAATGAATTAACTAGTTTGCCAAATTAACGACTACATTTACATTTATTAATTTTACATATTTACATAGCTAAAATTATTCTTACATATCTATTTTAATCATCGTGTGAGTGCATGCGCGCGCGCGCGCGCGTGTGTGTGTGTGTGTGTGTGTGTGTGTGTGTGTGTGTGTGTGTGTGTGTGTGTGTGTGTGTGTGTGTGTGTGTGTGTGTGTCGTTTTATTTTAAGCTTTTATTTACGAATTATATCTTCAGTAGCTTTATAGTCAAGAGCACTTAACCATTTAATTATTGCTTTTTTACATTCATAGTTATTTAGCGAGTGTATATTAAGTTCCTTATTTATCATGTTATATATGACTGCAGATTGAACCTCGTATTGCCTCCTTGCAAAGGCTGATTTACATCTGGTCTCAGGTACAACTCTGTGATTCCTTCTTTGGGTTAGTAAATTGAGATTAAGCGGTGTAGAGCTGTGGAGTTTTAAGGTCGCAGAGGTTATGTACAATTTACGCATACTAAGTGCCTTACAGTGTGCGTACAGTTCTGTAGTGGGGTATCTTCGAGGCTTGAAGTACATAGTTTTTAGTAAGTACCTCTGCCCTCTCTCTACTTCCAGGTATTTAGTTTTGTCTGCGGCTCCCCAAACTGGTATGCAGTACGACATTATAGATTGCGCTAGCGTTGTATATATTTGTTGTAAAAGAGTTGTATCGGCTACATGTCTTAAGATTTTAAATAACCATACTAGTTTTCTTATGCGGGCAGTTATGTATTCTATATGTTCGTGCCAAGATAGTCGTTGATCGATGATGATCCCTAGGTATTTCGTAGATGCTACTTTATTTAGAGGTGTGCAGTGGCAAGTAGTGTTATTTGAATAGTTACATCCGTGAATTTTTAGGTTAAGATTTTTTTGAGGTTGTGTTCTAGAATTTTTTGAGAAGCATATGTAGTTACATTTTTCTTTGTTTAGCGTAAGTAGATTATCTTTCAGCCACAAACTGATCCTGTAAAGGCCCCTCTCAGCAGCGTCAAAGGCCGTTTCCCAGTTCTGACCAACGAACAAAACTACAGTATCGTCCGCATACAAAATTATATGTCCGTCTTGGACTAGCTTGTCTGCCAAGTCGTTTATGTAGACAAGAAACAGGGTCGGGCCCAGGACACTGCCCTGAGGGACACCAAACGTCACTTCTGCGTCCGTGCTAGTGTAGTTTCCTATTCTGACACTTTGGGTACGGTCCCGGAGGTAGTCACCCAGAACATCCAGCGGCTTGCCCCTGATGCCATAGCGTTCAAGCTTGTTTACAAGAGTGGGAAGAGACACCGTATCAAATGCCTTTTTTAAATCTAAGAAAACAGCAAGACATTTGTTTCCATTTTCTGTTGCTTTACAGACTGTAGATGTTAGGTTTAAAATGGCATCTTCAGTTGATTTTCCTTGACGGAAACCGAATTGAAATTTTGAAAGTAGGTTATATTTATTAAAGTAGTCAATGAGTCTTTTATTTAATATTTTTTCTACAATTTTTGACAATGCCGTAAGCACCGATATTGGCCTGTAGTTATTTGGCTCTGTTTTCTCCCCACTCTTGTAAACCGGTGTAACAAGTGATTTTTTTAATAGTTTGGGGAAGACACCTTGGGCGAAGCATAAATTTACTAGATGACTAACCACAGGGGATATTAAGGATTTGCATGTCTTTAGGAATTTTGTGGGTATCCCATCAATGCCAGGTGCGCTATCAGATTTTAAGGTCATTAACGTATTTTCAACTTCCAAGGGATCCGTTTCCATTAAAACAAACGAATTGGAGCTGTTGTTACATCTAGCACTAGCGTCAGTGAGTATACGTGCAACATTATCATTGGTGAGGATTTCTGAAGCTAACTTTTTCCCAATATTAGTAAAGAAGTAGTTAACTTGGTTAACGGCGTCAAAGGGATCCGATTTGTGTGATACTAGAGCGGTACTGTCATAGTAAATTTTGTAACCCCAGTAAATTCACTGCCATCTGTCGACACACTTTAAAACTAAAAATGAAGATTTATAAAAATACGATAGAATGTATTTAAATATAGATATATAAATGATCTTTTTTATTTGCATTAATTATTTTTATTATTTTGACCCATGTTCTTTCACTGATATGCGTTAAAATTGTTAAATAACAACAAACGAAACCGTCAACGCCATGTATACGACTGTAGACCAAAACTAGTAGCGCCCTCTGAACGAGAATCAAATTTTCTTGATTTTCGAGGCACGTTTTTTCCTTAGACTGTATCCATCTATTACGGAGTTATATCTATCTTTGGTAATAGGGTGCCGTTTTTACCCTTTGGGTAAGGAACCCTAAAAAAACGACAAATTTTCTTTTGTTTTTTGACTTTTACACCCATCTACTGCACAATAATTACGTGGTTTCGGCATTTCGAAGCGTAAGCGCGGGAAACGTGCGGTGCTAGCGCTCAGGCGGGCGTTCGGCGGCCCTCTGTCGATTATATCGTCGACGATACGCCAAGCGGTAGGCATATAGCGCGTGGCTTTGAGCGAGTGAAGGAGGCCTGGTAATACTGCTAAATTGCTTTGTTTACGCTATTTATATTCAAGCTAAAACTACCCGTTGCTCAATCAGTGTCAATGCCAAACTAAAGCGACGCGACGCGTCGCAAAATTCCAAACCAGAAAACTGTCCATTGTGTTACCGTTACACCGAAAAGTTACGCAAATGGAACTTCCAGCCACAATGCAGGCAACGGACGTTTGGACGGATGTATCTGTCGAATTGACATAAACGTCTGGGACTCCGTTCTTGGGCTAAAAACAAAGCAAAAACGTTTAACATTTTTACGCGAATATGGGAAGGATTTCGGTATTCATTTTATTTAAAAAAATTAATCAGACAAGGCCCATATTACAATTTTATAAACTTAAAAACTAAACACTATTTAGACGACAAAACGGCGTGGCTCCGTTGAATCTTCTGGTCTTGTGTCGGATTCGGCAGTTTGCCCCGCAACCTCCGAAACACGACACCCTTCGGCCAGAAGAAGTCGGCGCACTCGATGGTCCCCTGCAGCGGTCGCGGCACGCGCACCACAAAAGTGCACGTAGTGGCGCGATCGAAGCTGGAACACCCTCAGAGTGTTCTATTATCCTTCTTTCTTCTATTAACTTTTCCGGGCCTCAAACTGTCTCCAATGTCTCCTTACCAAATTTCATCTAAATCGGTTTAGCGGTTTAAGCGTGAAGAGGTAACAGCGCATTTATGATATTAGTCGGGATATGTCCGTCGGATGTGTTTAGCGGTCAAATCAGACAATGTATGGCAGGATTTAGGCCCTCTGCACATACCTGACATTCACATAACGGGTGTTATATTGGGTCACATAATAGTTGATTGTCCTTATGTAATGTTAAGCATAATACAAATTTCGCATAATTTTTATTGTGCTGGAACTACTAACATTTCTGAAAAATTATAAAACAAACCTAACCTAACCTACCCTATTCTACACAACCTATGCAAAATATGTGCCATTTTCAACCAAAAGGGTACTTATTGTCGCTTGTCAGTAAGGCGCTATTTCCATATAGCTTCAATTAGAAATCAACCTTATCGACAAGCGACAATGTGGTACCTTTTGGTTGAAAACGTCACATACTTTAGAAAATACCTTCTGTTTCAGCACAATAACAACTATGCGAAATAAGTTTTATGCGTAACATTAAATTAGGACAATCAATTATTATGCGAAGATATAGGCACCGTTACATAGATATTTCGTTTAATATTCTGCCAGATAGATCTGATGGTGATAAAAAAATAAATAACTATTATAGGACATTCTTACACAGATTGACTAAGTCCTACAGTAAGCTCAAGAAAGCTTGTGTTATGGGTACTCAGACAACGATATATATAATATACAAATACATAAATACATAGAAAACACCCATGACTCAGGAACAAATATCTGTGCTCATCACACAAAATAAATGCCCTTACCGGGATTCGAACCCAGGACCATAGGCTTCACAGGCAGGCTCACTACCCACTAGGCCAGACCAGTCGTAGTAGGAGATACGTTTTATATGGTCGACCTTCACCCATACGTCTGACGGATGAAACTTATATTTTATGAAAGATAATATGTTTCTGAACATAAATAAATAGGGTTGCCTAAAGAAATATGGTCAGTGGTCAAGGCTATTTTTAATAATTTTTTGAAAAAAATTTTTTTTCTTTAAATTTCACCGATTTGTCTGAGGAACGAAATAAGTTCCAATGGAAAGTATACAACTTGTACAACATGAATAAATTAGGTTGCCTATGTTTTTCCGGTCACTATTATGAGGTTGTCGTGTTTAAACGGGTGAGTTAAAATCGATAATTGCACCCATCTGTCTGACGCTTGAATTATATATCAAAATAATGGTAATTTTATTGCGAATACAATGGTATAGGGTTGCCTGCAAAAATCCGGTCACAAATTAGGGTTGCCAGGCTTTTAAAGAAAATAAGAAGGAAAGACTTTTAGCTATAACTCAAAAACGGCTTAACTGATCAAGATTGTTTTAACTGTACGCGCATACGATTGCAGTAATACACCCTATTCAATTCAATTTTGCGTGTTATGGCTCCCTCAAGGTGTTGATGATTCTGTCACGACTGAAGTCTCACGTCACATTAGTTGCGTCCGAAGGAAGCTTCGTCAAAATACGCACGAATCAGATTTTTACATTCACCCACACACGTACACATGTGGCAGTGTGTGTGTCACACATGCGTAATAATGCGTGCGGGAAAAATGCTACTCCGCGACTCGGTTAAATATCGGGTGGATAGAGGCTGTGGAGTCGTCTTTATGGTATTGCTGTTTGGAGCCTTACATAGATTTTCATCGTAGGTTACAGGGATGTTGCGGATGCCGAATTTTTGACATCCGCGGACGCGGATGCGGATGCGGATTTTTAAAGGCTCACATCCGCGGATGCGGATGTCGAGATTAGGCACATAAAAAACGTCAAATATTACACTTTAGTAATTTTTATTTAAAAAACACAAGAACAAGAATATAGGTGCACAAGTTTGAACAAGAATATAGGTGCCCCACTATCGCATTACTATACTAAAGTCCAAATAAAACAAACTTTTCACTTCTTGTCGCTGTCCGTCATAGGCTAAAGTGCTCGATCGACGAATCACAAAAACGAAACGAGGTTCCTATTGACTAATGACGAAATTACCTAGCACTTACGTTGCCGCTAAGACGTTCCTGTACCTGATTGTTACACATTCGCATCCGCATTAAGCTCCGCATCGATTTTATGCGGATGCGGATGTTGAAAATAATGCGGAAGTTCCGCGGTTGCGGATGCGGATGCGAATATTCGCAACAACCCTGGTAGGTTGTTGTTCTATGAATAAACTCTCAAGGCGCAATAAAAATAAATATTTCTGCAGCATGAGAGAAAAGTTGGTTCTTCATTCGAGTCTTGATTCGTAACAGCACCAGCAGAATTTTTTTGAATAGAATTTTAGAATAGAATAACGAGGGTATGAGTGTGTCTTTTTAGCCCAATGACACAGAGTATATAATAGTACTAGGTACAGCTAGAAGATTCACTCTCTAACAAAACGCGTCTACTACGCGCAAGGCGGCGATGGCACGCGCTTGCACGCGCAGGCGTCCGTTCCGTAGCGGTGCGCGGCCGCAGGTATTTTGTAGCGACGCGACGAAATCGCGGAGTGAGACACGCCTGTCAATGATTACGTTAGGTTAGGTTTAGCTATTAGAAAATGCCTTCAGCCTCTACAGAGGACACAAGAGCGGATCCACCTTTAGGTATGGCTAAACTAATGTATTGTTGACACAGCCCATGGCTTATGACAGGACAAGATTTCGTAAATTAATTTGTGAATATCAATTTCTAGATAGGTACTCTACGGAAAAGTCCCTACCAAGCTTAAAAGAACTCATGTTTCCACATAATGACCACAAAATTGAGTCGAGTCTTTAAGATGAGGACACCAAAGACTCGAGTCTTCGCAACTCGAGACTTTACAGCCATTTATGCTTTTATGCCTCTTAATGTTATAAAGTATAATTTCATTATTCATAATCGCTATACAAGCCTCATCAGTTTAGCTATTTACCATTTGCCTTAATCTGTCATTTTGATTTATATACTTAGTTGTAAGAAAGGGATAACTAATTGAGGCTTGTAAAGTTTTATGAAGTTTTATGGCTAAATTAATAGGTTTTTTTCAAGGTCACCTACATGTTTAGTGGCTATCTGATATTTTCACTCGTCGACGCAATCTCACTCGTCGATTTTCCTTTTATATTGCCACAAAAAACATAACTTTGAAAAAAATAATCAATCTCCACATATTTCCTTGTTCCAACTTCCCCAACTAGTAAGGTGAATGAACTCACGAAATGCAACACACACATACACACGCACACACACAAACACACATCGGACAAGCGGGTACCATGTTGCTGTAGGTTAGTACTTGAGGCACGTTTTTTTATATTTTTAAAGACCAAGATGTTATGCGATTAAATATATTAATTTCTTGTTCGACTACGGGTTTTTAATTGCTGTTCGCTGGTGTTTATTGGGATTGTTAGGGTTCCGTACCCAAAGGGTAAAAACGTTACCCTATTACTAAGACTCCGCTGCCCGTCTGTCTGTCTGTCACCAAGCTGTATCTCATGAACCGTGATAGCTAGACAGTTGAAATTTTTACAGATGATGTATTTCTGTTGCCTCTATAACAACAAATACTAAAAAGTACGGAACCCTCGGTGGGCGAGTCTGACTCGCACTTGGCCGGTTTTTTTATTAATTTGTTATTAATTTGATGGTTACAAAAGTAAAGGTGTCCGAGAGGTAAGACGTGCAGCTTGTAACCCTGAACTCGCGGTTAAAATTTTCGTTCGTACCTACTTACTTACCAAAGACTTTCTAGGAACTTATGTACCTACGGAACATCGTTTGGTATTAGCCAGTTGCTGAAGCAAAATATCATGAAGAAACTTCCATGCTTCTGCGATGAAAGGCATATGTTTTGTGCCATATTTTGAGGCAAAGCCTATGCCTAATATATAGCTAATATAGCTCAAAAAACTCTTTTGTAAGGTCCTACCTAGCATAGGTACATAATCACACCAAAATAAACGCATTCGGTAACAGGAAACGTTTCCTTTTTCAGTTTGACCCTTTATCCCTTTATAACTCAATCGGTAATTTTTACACACATTGCCTGCGAGCTCAATTTGGCGGATGAGCATTTGAGCAGAGCATCGGCTGAGCACGAGTGAGCAATGAGCAGGCCTATGATCAGCGGGTGGTTGCCCAATGGGGGGCTAATTAAAGGGGGATATGCGTTTATCGGAGTAGATGCAGCGTGTTGAGGTATTAGGTTAGAGACCTGCGTTGGGTTTGGGGAAAGGGTTTCACGGGCTGTCTCGCGCAAACACGCATTTATTTCGTGTTAGATTTTTGCTATCGGTTATCAGTTGATGTTTATTTTTCTTGCCATTTTTAGCAATTTATGACAAAAAAAATATATTTTAAAAATCTTCAGAAAATATGCGTTTGTACAATTACGTGGAATGATCGAAAGTATTAGTATTATGCGTATGTTCTATCGAATTCTTGATGAGGCATGTGTGTGTGGGGAAGGTGTTAGACTTATATTGACCGGGATATAGACCGTGATTACCATTTGTATTATCCTTTTGTATTATTGGTCTATATCCCGGTCAATATAAGTCTAGTGAAACTAACCGTGAATCATTCAAAACTCTAAGGTTAAGTTAGAACCATAAATAGTACCATAATCATTAAGCAGATTATTTTTTATCACGTCAGTGGCATACAAACATGTTTCGTATGTTTAAACATACAGCCCATATTCTGGCAGTTTTTTATAAAGTAAAGATGCATGATTTGATTTGTATGTAAATACAAATTTATACACATTTCGCACCAGTTCTTGAGAATTTATTTATATTTATTACCCAAGTCATAAAACCTGGAAAATATTTTGTATAAAGATAATGTGAAAAAATATAGCGTAAACAACCCAATAATCGACATGTTAAGACCCAATAATGGACACCTTGCTGTCGTCTTTATTGCTATGGCATTATGAATTATGATTATTGAGCTGTGTCGGGCACTGGAGCCTCTGGTACGTTACAACAATTATTTTTCAAAATTTTGGCATTTATTATTGACGTTTACTTTAACGATATAAATACACAATTATACATATAATTAATACACAATATTAAATTCTTCATTAAACATCGTCTACCTATGTTTATAGCCTACTGTTTTATCATGTCACTACATTGACACTAATAGAGTCAATGTCCTAAACATTAGAATACGTCCTAAAGTCATGTCCACGCACCAAACACCTGCGTCTAGCCTGCCTTGATGTTCGGTACTAATTCTATTCCTAAGACACCTGCCTCACCTGGGGCAGGTGCGTCTCCGAATACGGCCTTCTAACTCTCCCGTGCCATCACAAAAAGTGGGGGAAGAGTGCCAAGATAGAGCCAGGTTTAAAGGAGCTAAAATTACATTTTTGAACTTTAATAAATCCTTACAGAATTGTCTTATAGGTTTAATCAAAATGTTGGAAAAATCCTCGGAATTTTCAGGAAAATTTTACAAAAGAAGAAAACTTACTTAGAAGATTCCGAAATTTTTCCAAGTGGTAATTTTACAAGTTTAGAAACTTAGCGGCGGTACGTCAGTAATCTTTATAAACATACTCTAAAGTATCTCTACAGTTTTCCTAGAAACACCAGCAAGTAAAAAAAATTGATAATAATCTCTTTAAAATTAACTCTGTACCTAAGGAACTTAATAAGTGGTTTTTTAAAAATATACTTATTTCAAGTAAAATAAAATAACAATAACACACATAATTTTTCAGTGGATACCCTTATTGCAGGACATAGGAATGGGATAACCATTCTGCCCAAAAACATGCAGTTATTTGACACAAAAACTCATCGTCTCCGCAGCAAAACTACACAACTCGCAAATGAACAAAACTCGAAATCCGAGTGCAGCGGCAGACCATGACCTTTCCGAATCGTAATGCGAAAAAACGGTGTCAACGAACCCAACTCATTCACTTTCATACAGTCGTACATCACTTAAAATCCTTTGTCAGTTACGACCTTTGGTAACGCACACAAGCTCAACGAAGTCATAGTGATAAAAGAGGTTATTTGGCAACGAACTTAAAGTGATATAAGTCGTTTTGAAATGGGAATAGAAACGCAACGGGACCGTCGCCTGCGCCGCGCTTTTGATTGTCGTTTTTCGACCATTTACTTTCTTAATGTCGTATGTATTTTGGAGGTGTTTTGTGGAAGTGAATTTTATTGTCAAGGATCAAGGTTTCTTTTTGAGGTAAGATTAAATGGAAGGGTATAAATAGCGCGGTTTCGTTAATTTAAAAATGCATTTATGCGTATGAGAATGACGATTGAGTTTTTCATGTTGTTTGTTGAGGTAGGGTTTTAAGTGTGCAAGAAAACGGTGCATAGCATAACATATAATTAAATAAGTATTGATAAATTACAAAAATATTGTTTGAAATTTGACTAAAATCATAAATTATGGCAAACTATTCTTTATACCTTATGTTAAACTACTCAAATGTCTTGTACGCAATAATTGATTATGCCATAGATTATGGAATAGCTTTATTTGACGTTCATAAGCATTGTAATATGCCTACTTGAAAAATGAACTATCTAGTATAATTCATACTTAGATTAGCCCTACGAAACGTCTACATGAAACTCGTTGTGTTAGATATCGGCAATGTATATCTTGTTCACGTCAGACTGAATTTGTGATGTAATTCATCACGAAAGCTGTCAAATGCAGAGATGTCGTTAGATTAGATGCTTTCATTACTCTTGCAGTTTGTTAAATATTCTGTGTATTGGAAGTATGTAAGTAGCTCATTACCTACTCATAGGTAATGAGCTACTAATAACCGATATGAGGCTTTCGCGAATGCAGCTATACAATGGGTATTCGAAATGGATACATCACTATAGCGCGGCAAGGACTTGACAGATGAGCATCGCCGTAATGGCGTCGCCTGGTAGAGTTTCCCAAGTTATGTCTGTTTTATTGTATTAAATCCTTTATTTGATGATGATTACTTTAACACTACTTACATTGCTATGTAATGTTAGGAGAAGAGTTCATCCTAGTGATATGATCGCCTGTTGTCTACTGCTGTTTATAGTTTTTCTTGTTGTTTTATTTCGCGAAGAATAAATAATAAGTATAATTATGATTGATTGAATATACCTAACTTTGTTGGTGGAGTAAAAGTAGGTAGGTATTAATTTTAACTATCATTTGCTCTATTATTTGTATACTTCAAGATTTAGTTTTCATTTATGAAGTGGCCATGCTATTTAGTGGCTGGGTGTACTTGTAATCCATATCCATACTCCATACTAATATTATAAATGCGAAAGTCTGTCTGTCTGTCTTTTTGTCTGTGTGTTCCCTCTTCACGCTTAAACCGCTGAACCGATTTAGATGAAATTTGGCATAGAGATAGGTTGAGTCCCTGAGAAGGACATAGGATAGTTTTTATCCCGAAAATCATCCCTTAAGAAAGTAAAAAGCGGGGTGGAATTGAGATAATTAACGAAGTGCCTGCTAATTTGTGTGCATAATATGCTCAAATTTAGATTGCTATGAGAATTTTTTCAGGCGCTATTCTTACTATAGCTGCGGTTACTAAGTCCACGCAGACGAAGTCGCGGGCAAAAGCTAGCTATCGCTATTTGCTATCGTGCACCTTGAACGAATTAAATAGCGTTGTTGAAACATCTACCAAACCTATTGAAATCAAATCAAATTAGATTTAATAAACCAATGAACTTAAGTTAGCGAAGCCCAATATATAGGAGGTAGTAAATAAATTGAGCCTAAATAATGATTCCGTTTCTCCTTTTTTGCGAGTTTAAACTTTAATTCATGTATGCAGTATGTGTACGAAAACGTAATTGAAACGACATCGACAGTAAAAGTGCAGTGCCTTGGGTCATTGTCCGCTTTTTCGGGCAGCCAGTCAAGGTCGTCAGATTGCAATAAATGCAGTTACGTCAATATCGCGTCGCGCCTGCTTTTTCAATTAATTTTCATTGTTTAGAGCCTCAAACTTTTTAAGAAGATAATAACAGTGATTCAGAAACCAATGAGAGTTATCTAATGAAATAAGTTATAGAAAAGGACCCATCTTTGTTTAAAAAAAATCTAAATTTAGTTTCTATAGTACCTACCTACTACCTACATGCCTACGTGTATAGTTAAAATCCGAAAAAAATTAAACGAGATCAAATTCATCACTGAATACCTAGGTACTATAAATTGTGTCCGCTGCTTAAAAGTCGATTTTGATAGCTGTTATTATCATAACTTTTGAGTAAGAAAATGTGTTTTTTTTTACACAAAATGCATTATTAAACTGAGACCTGTTTCTTTTTGCTTTTTAAGCATTGGGCAACAACAAAAAAAAGTTTATAAACGCACTGAGTTCTTTGTCTGCACGTTTTTCGGTCAAGTCAAGGCCGCCGAATGCAATAAATGCAGTTATGGCTTCCGCGTCGTGCCTCGCTTTTTAAAAGGCTTATTATTTTAAGAGAAGCTAAGATATTAGCTATGTTTTCCAACCTCGACATTGCCTTGGCTCGACTCGAATAAAAATTGTGTACTTAAATGCAATTCTAAACGTCATATTTTTAATATTTGTCCAGAGATGTTAAACGCGCTACTAGCCTCAATTAGCTATAGGTGGCTATAGGTATCATTTGTGGCGCTTAAGGGTCCCACTGACTATCAATCCGCCGGACGATATTGGCCTGTCAGTTAGAACAAAAATTTGACAGTTCCGAACAACCGACAGGCCGATATCGTCCGGCGGACTGATAGTCAGTGGGCCCCTTTAACTTAACTTCAAACTCGGGTAAATCCATTCGACCCTCTCAGCAAATAGTTATCTATACACCCTATTACCTTTTCTTAATACCAAAATAGCATAATCTGACTGATAAATATGCATACCTACCGTTTAAAGTGCATCTTTTGTCACAAGAGCAGACGATTCAACGGAAGCCACGTTCTAAAATAAATAAATAAATAAATCTGCCAAAATGGGGCATTTTCTATGAAAATCGATTTGTCGATGGCGCTTACGCCGCGCAGCGCCGCGCGGCATTGTATTTATATCGGAGCATCGTTAATAATGGGCGTAAGCGCCATCGACAATAAGGTCCCTTTTTATAGAAAATACCACAAATATTGTTTAGTTTTAAGTTTATGAAATGTACGAGTATAATGTATGTAAAGTACGTATTTATGCGCCTTTGTTGCCTTAAAAATAATTGTTTTATAATGGTTTTGATTTTTAAATTCGATCGTTCCATAAAATATTTTCCATGGTCTTACTTTAGAAATGTAATGAATCTAAATTTGAATCAATTCCATTTGTGTTACCAAAATTATTCTAAATTTATACAAATAAGTTAAATACAATAAAGGTCTCACTTTATGTGTCTTAGGCTCCGAAAAGAAACTAGGTACCTACATAAGTCCGTCGGATTAGGTCGGAAACTTTTCTAAACTATAGCATATCGAACCACCATGTGCAAAAGTGAGGTAAGCAAGAAAACTCGTAAAGCGCGGCCGTCATCGCAAACAAAATGGCAGTAAAGTTAGCGCGCGTCAAGTCACCACGAAATGCAGAACGAATTGCGTGCGCTGGCGCTTGCTGCGTTAAAAGCTAAAACCATGTAAGAATATTTTTTAGATTTTAGTAATTTTTGTAAAAATATTAGATTGTTTCACCAACTATATCTTGTTGTTGTTCTGTTTCATCAGCCAAGAGACACACAATAGCACAATTTGTTAGAAGAAATTGTACACCGCAATAGCACAATTTGTTAGAAGAAATGCTACACCGCCTTCTTCTGGCACGCTTGGTAGATCACCATTTTATGGAAATGGTTTATAACTATGTAGTACACAAAAAAGCGTCTTTGGTGAGTTGAAATGCCTAAAAATCAGATTTTAAAGAGTGACCCAGGAGTACGTAACCATGGCAACGAGTGACAAGAAAAAGTTGATTAACTCAAAGGGGTCATCCATTAATTATATCACACGAATTTGAAGATTTTTTGACCCCTCCTTACCTCCTTGTCACACCTGATCACATTTGGCTAACCCCTCCCCTGGTGTGACGTTACATATTTGGCAATTTATGTTTTCAACGAAATCAACAATTTCAATTAGTTTTTACATTTATTTTAACAATTTTTTTTTCGACAAAAGGAATTTTAGAAATTTATAACACGAAGCCGATTAGGAATAAAAATACACCCATAAAAATAATTATCATTGCAAGAACTGGTTATTCAATTGTTAACTGCAAATAAAAAAATCAAAACCATTTTCGGTTACAGATATAGTTAGTGACGTCACAAAGTTTGTGACTCCCCCTCCCCCTTGTCACAACATGTCACATTTTCTTGAGCCCCACCCTCCCCCTAAACGTGTGACGTAATTAATGGATGATCCCAAATAACAGATGTGAAAAGAACTGTACAACGAACTGAACTGAGCAGCGGTGAATTAGACAATTTTTTTTGTTGGCAAATTTGTGCTCTAGCCGCCCACAATTTGAAACTTGCCCAGAATTTAAAAAAAAATGGAATACAAACCTTTCTATTGGCCTCTGGGCTGCTAAAGGTTAAAAGTCTTGTTATTTATTTTATTGGATTCAATGAATATACCTGATTAACTAAAATCGTCCATTATTGTTAAAATAAAAAAATACTTTATAGGCCGTTTTGAAATGTAATAATGCCTAATGAGACTTTTTTTAAGTTGACAAGTTACAGCCCTTTGCCGCGCGGCCTGACGTGACGGGCGGCGCGCCTGAATTCGACGCGGCCTTGACGCCGGTCATCGACGCAGGCGCACCATTTGCGAGCAAAAATTAACACAAAAACTCTTATTACTCATACACAATTCAAAATAAGAAAAACACTTTGAAAGAAACCATCTCTGTTTTGCTTACTCTATCAAAACTGCTAAGTTTATCTACGTCCAGATCATTATTTTTTCTAAAAGGTACATAAGTATAAAATTAATATTTTCATGCAAAACCAGGTTGAGTGACCGATGCAAGAGCGGACCAGAATCTAAATAGAAGTAAAAAAAGTGCATCCAAACTGAGACCACCGAAGGTCGATGGCCTTAGGAGCGTCATTCTTATATCGGCTGCATTTTGGCCGAAAGAAACAGAGCCGTGACACCCGTCCCTTTCGCACTCGCCGCAGCCCCATTCATTTTCGTGTGCATGATGAATACTGATTATCTCATTCCCTCTTTAATTTTACCAAAGTGTGCGTGAGATGTCTGTGTGTGTCACAAAAATTATCTGTTCGATGCTGGTTGAATGCGAATCGGTTTTTGAAAAATTATTCGATGAATTTTTATCAGTCTCAAATTCCAAGTATGGTTCACGCACACATGTAAACACAATCGTGTTTTAAACATCCTGTGGAACTTTATTTTTATGTAAGTCATTTTGTTTTTTGTTCAAATTAAGTTGTGGTAGGTCGCGGATGTTGCGTGTGTGTGTGTGCGTACGTGCTTCGGTTTCGGTATTCTAATTCGGGACCGGTTTGCGGCGGTTTTTTGTCGTTTTCATTATTGGTTGTTTTGAATTGGTCTTTGGAGTCATTGGTCGGTTCGGGTTCAGGTTAGGAGCAAAAAATATCACACTATGGTCCATTGTTATTGGAAGAAATAAATCTAAACGTTTTTAATACGAATTAGGCCACTCCCTCTTCTGAAGGCAGTAGCTTTATGTTTATGTTAGTCAAATGCATATTTATCTCAAATAATTTTGAGGCTATTGCTATCCTATTGTTATGGCTTTTGCTACTTATCCAAAATAATCCAAAATAAGTAAATGAAAGCCACTAGTCTCTCTCTCAGCATAACAGGGACCGGACAACCCTTTCCGCGATAAAATCCTTTCAATGGGCGACACTTAAACACGGCTAACACATTGAAAGACTTTCCCTTTTGAACTGCAAGCCCATTCATACCCTTACCTTTGACTAACCCTTACCGAAAAGCTAACCAAAAATAAGGCTAGCTCTTAATATGGGTTACCCTTATCTTTAAGCGCTTTTTATAAAGGTTTCCCTTTGCGTGAAAGAGACAGGATTAGTATATATCTACGGTAGTACATAGTAATGTGTGCTTTATGAACAAGGTAGATGACTTAAATTAGCACGCTTATATGCTAAAAGGGAAGCCCTTTATAAGGTTAACCCTTATAAGCAATATGCAAGGTGTTGGTTAGCGGATGATAAGGGTTTTTGTAAGGGTATTTGGGCTACCGATTACTCAAATGTGGTAGCTTTATATAAGGGTTTTTAAAAGCAAAACAAAGGGTTTTCGTCTGGCAAAGGGTATGGTGAGTTAAGCCTTATGCAATACCCTTATAAAACCCCGATAAGGGATAGCGGGCCGGTCCCTGCAGCATAATCTCTATCCGCGATTTCGTCCGCATTGATGTCGAATCGAACACATTCCCACACTAAGTATCATACCCGTGTGCCTATTTTCAGTGAAGTATGTTTAGCTGTTTTTGAATAATCGAACAACTGACATACCAACCAACATTTCCAATTTATATTTACTGACAGTCAACAATTTTTCCTTTAAAATTAAGAGGATGAAAATTGGGTTGAAAAATTTAGTCGCGGGCGAAGGCTTGTTTAGCATACCTATTATTAGAATTTACATAAAAACTAAATCGAACATAAGTACCTTATTAAATTGTAGGGTCCGCTACCCTATTGAGACCTTAGTTTCCAGTCATTAAAAAGCATATAATCCATAAATGATTGTTATACAATCGGCAAAAACGTCGCGGGACCGGTCGCGGCAGGTGACGGGATGCTGTCGGCGGCGGTCGTCCACCCGAGATATACTGATACCAGTTCTAGATATAAATATATCGGCAAAAATGGTACGAACAGGTCGTTCGGTAGGCAAGTTGGTTAAATTTTAAGTTGGTTAAGTTAAATACAGGTGTCCACGGAAGACCAGCTTCAGCGTACTACTTCTGTAGGACCTGGCATTATTATGCTGAGTGTTCACCTTTTTCAGTATTATATACAGTGTACAAGTTAGTTATGTCTTTTTTTTTCTTTTTCTTTCTCTGTTTGTATTGTATACTGAAATAAATGATATTCTATTCTATTCTAGCGCTGGTGGCCTAGCAGTAAGCGTGTGCGACTTGCAATCCGGAGGTCGCGGGTTCAAACCCCGGCTCGTACCAATGAGTTTTTCGGAACTTAAGGGGCCCACTGACTATCAGTCCGCCGGACGATATGGGCCTGTCACTTGTTCGGAACTGTCAAATTATTGTTCTAACTGACAGGCCGATATCGTCCGGCGGACTGATAGTCAGTGGGCCCCTTTATGTTCGAAATATCATCTGATATTTACCAGTCGCTTTTCGGTGAAGGAAAACATCGTGAGGAAACCGGACTAATCCCAACAAGGCCTAGTTTCCCCTCTGGGTTGGAAGGTCAGATGGCAGTCGCTTTCGTAAAAACTAGTGCCTACGCCAATTCTTGGGATTAGTTGCCAAGCGGACCCCAGGCTCCCATGAGCCGTGGCAAAAATGCCGGGACAACGCGAGGAAGATGATGATTCTATTCTATTCTAAATTTGAAGAAAAATAATTTATTTAAAAAATCAATTAAAAATAACCCTAACCATATTTTTTTAAGGCAACCCTATTTAAATATCTTCAGAAATATATTTTATTTTATAGGTAAAATTAAGTTTCATCCGGTAGGCAAATCGGTGCAGGTTGGCATTATTACCGGATCTTCTACCACTTTTCGAACCAGCACTCGCTACGCTGATGGTTCAATTTTGGATTTTTTTGCTAGCTCAGGTACCTATCGGCTATCAGTGTTAGCACGAGGAGTTTCCGTATTTTTGCAATGTACCTATGTAAGTATGTGGTATGTGTGTATGTAATAACCTATGTAACTATTTAAAACCTTGCAAATTATGTTTGACCCACTTCCCGGTTTTCGATGAAGCTAAAAATTTGCATAGGTACATATGTAAGTCGGGACAATGCAATATTATGGTACCATCGAGCTGATCTGATGACGGAGACAGAAGGTGGTCATAGGAACTCTGTGATAAAACAACGCAACCTAACTGTGTTTGGGGTTTTAGAATTGTCTCGATGAGTATTAGTTGTCTGTGAAAAGAAAAGTACAGTCAGCGATAAAAGGTTGTACCAAAAATGAAATTTTTCCCAAAAACCAAAGATAAATATAACTCCGTAATAGATGGATACAGTCTAAGGAAAAAACGTGCCTCGAAAATCAAGAAAATTTGATTCTCGATCAGAGGGCGCTATGTGGCTAGATGGCGTTGACGGTTTCGTTTGTTATTTAACAATTTTAACGCATATCAGTGAAATAACATGGGTCAAAATCATAAAAATAATAAATGCAAATAAAAGAAATCATTTATCCATATTTAAATACATTTTATCGTATTTTTATAAATCTTCATTTTTAGTTTTAAAGTGTGTCGATAGATGGCAGTGAATTTCCTGTGGTTACAAAATCTACTATGACAGTACCGCTCTATCTTATTATATCCTCTTTGCAAAAACTTATTAGACCTGATTCACACTAAAGGAATAAATTTCGACCAGGATTTTGATATCCATCGGGAGTGATCATGGTCATGTGTCAGAGCGTCCGTAACCACAAAAAATAATTGTTAGACTAGCGTTTATCGCATATAAATAATACAAGTAGGTATTTTACTTTAAAGGGCGCATTAAAGGTAAATGGCCTCTTAAGACCCTCTAAATAATGTTTAGAAATTTAGCAAACAACAAATAATCATTGGCACCCGGGTATGTCCTTAAACTACGTCCAAAAGAGAGGTACAGAGCACTGTTAATCTCACCTCGCTTTGTGTGATAGGGCACAGCACAGCGGATGTTATTCCAGATCTAGAGCAGAGCCCAACTGGGGAAGTACCTCCACCTTACAGAAAACCGCAGCCAAATAACACTAGACCCTACTCATAGTGTTGTGCTCCTGCCGGTGAGTAAGGTTGCCAGAGCTCCACGAGGGTGTGGGGTGTTAGGGTCGGCAACGCGTATGTAGCTCCTCTGGAGTTGCAGGCGTAAGTACATAGGCTACGGAGACTGCTTAACATCAGGCGGACCGTATGCTTGTTTTCCACCGACGTAGTTTTTATGGGTTGATCAACTTTTTAGTGTCACTCGCTGCCGCCATGGTTACGGTTTTTTTGTCCCTTAGACAACCACTCTTGAAATCCTGATTTATGGCATTTTAATATATCAAACATGCATTTTTGTGGTAGTTTTATGCCATTTCTATAACAGGCCATCCACTGAGCATGTTAGTAAATCGTCATACAACATCTCTTTGAACAATTACCGTGCCAGTATTGTCCCTTGGACAACGGGACAGCATAACAAAACAAAAAAAGTTGATTCGCCCTTATATACAAAAAAGAAAAAATTATAGCATCCACGAGCATAGGGCGATCCCATACCAAATTCAAATATCTACTTTTAATTAGGTACAAGAAAACAATCTAACTATAAACGGGCAAAAATGCCAATTTATTTCCGAAATTTTTGTTTAGAAATCATCAAAAATCTATTCTCCACTACCTATTTTCTACCGTCGTCCCTATGCCAACTTCAAAACTTGTCTATTTACATCCAAGTCAACAATCTAAGCATAAAGGGGCAAAAAATGCCAATTTATTTCCCGGTCATTACCCCGGGACCCTAGATTAGCGAAACAAAAATGGCGGGTATATTGTTTTTTTAAAGCCATGTGTACAAAGGGTGTTTGGGTCTAGTCAGCCAATGGACGCGCTCGCTGGCGCAATAGATAGGGGATGCGGCGTATCTTTTAGCGGGAAGCGCTTAATAGATAAATAAAGCGCTGGATTATAGAAGAAAAATGTACTGTTTTTTTTTTAATACCAAACTAAATGTTAATTTATTGATCTCAAATCGGGTTCATATTGGCTCATACTAATGAGTTTTTCGAAACTTATGTACGGAACATTTACTACAAGAACTATTGCATAATAATAAAAAATGAATAGTGAATAAATTGTCCACCTTACGCTCATGTGAAGGTAGCGAAACGGCCAAGACAAATATTTTGATTATAAGGTGTAGAGTTTGTCAAGTTAAGGCTTGTAGAGTTAGCTTGGCTCTACAAGAGATCTGATAACTTTTTGACAGTGCGAGCCTTATGGTTTCGTCTTGGCTACATTTTACATGAAAATATTTTTGGTGGGATTGGTGTTTCCAACAGTACCTACAATAATATATACTGATTTAAACTAACACGATTTTTTTCACTCATAATTTTAAAACTAACACGGGACAATCGAGTCCAATCCAAACTTACGTTTATTTATGGTCTGACGTTCCGAACGTGACGTTACCTTCATGTTCACAGGCAGACTGGCGAGGAATTGTATCAACATCTTCTTGCCGCGCGGGTTTTGCGGACTACCCGCACTAAACTTGATCTTGATTATTAACTTTGCCTACACACAACACTCACGACATCCGATGGTATGTGGCGGGATGTTTTTTCCCCCTTACATTTGCTAATTACTGGATTCCACGAAGACGAAATCCCCTGTCCCTCATTTTGATTGAAATTTCGATGTTTTCTGATTTCAATTGCTTCACGTACTTTCCTGCTGTAGTAAAGACGTTCCGTTGAGAGGACTTTGGGATTATAGAGCTCCATCCAGTGGTTTGGTCCCGACTGTAGCAAATGCTCGGCTGCCTCCCCGCGCGCGGCTAATGTTTTTGCCGACGGACGGACAAACAGACAGACGGACATGACGAAACTAACAGGGGTTTGCTAGCTGGCGCGGATGCACGGAGCGGTTTGACGTAAAATAGTATGAGCAACGCTAGCAAAGAATGTTATGGGTGAATGTTGATGGACGGAGAGCGGATGATAGACCCAAAAAACGATGGATGGATTGTGTGAAAGAGGATATGAGAAAGAAACGAGTGTGCTGTGACGAAAGATAGAGAAGAATGGAAAAGAAAACATGTACAGACCCCAAATGCCAGGGTCAGGAAGAAGGAGTATGAGCAACGCAAGCAGGCGCTGACGCGTGCGGCAAATTTTTTCTACAATGATGACACCCGCGTGGTTGCGCCCGCGCCAGCTAGCGGTCGCCCCAAGATTGTATTTATTCCTTTTGAGGTACGGAACCCTAAAAACGAACCCTTGCCTATTCAGCGCTGTCCGCTGCCATCCGCCGCCTCCCCCATCTCGCGTTTACGCATTATTGCCGTTTGATGAATCGTCGGTCATTCAACATAGAGTTCAGTTCTAACGTTCTCTTTTCCCGACGGACGGACTAACAGACAGACGGACATGACGAAACTATGAGGGCGTCCGCTAGCTGCCGCAGGTGCACAGAGCGGGTTAATGAAAAATAGTATGAGCAACGCTAGCAAAGAATGTTATGGGTGAATGTTGATAGACGAAGAGCGGATGATAGACCCAAAAAACGATGGATGGATTGTGTGAAAGAGGATATATTATGAGAAAGAAACGAGTGTGCCGTGACGGAAGATAGAGGAGAATGGAAGAGAAAAATATGTTGTGCCGACCCCACACGTGGGATAAGGGTGTAGTAGGAGGAGGAAGAAGAGTATGAGCAAGTTGAGTAACGCTAGCAGGCGCTGACGCGTGTTGCGGCGAATTTTTCCTACAATGATGACACCCGCTTGCGTGAGCCCGCGCCAGCTAGCGGTCGCCCCAAGATTTTATTTATTCCTTTTGAGGTACGGAACCCTAAAAACGAACCCTTGCCTATTCAGCGCTGTCCGCTGCCATCCGCCGCCTCCCCCATCTCGCGTTTACGCATTATTGCCGTTTGATGAATCGTCGGTCATTCAACCTACATACGGACGCGAATTAAAAGCGCGCTTTACCGGACGGTTGATTGAGAGCTTTGTGTTTTTTTTTTCTTTAAATGTGGAAATGGAACACGGGTTTTATGCACGATTTTAAGCAATGAGGGTTAATAATAGTACATTATTGTCGAGGCTCGGAAGTAGCTACTTGCTGGCTAAGGATTCGTTTTAAACGGACGACCTTGGGAGTCCGTTTAATTGAATCCGAAGCCAGCAAGTAGCCTTCCAGCCGAGTCATATATAGTGCTTTTCTCAAAAATGGCGCAATAAATACAAATATAATAGAAATATTTTACAGAAGCAACGTTCTTATGTATATATTTTCACAGAAAAAAGTAAAAAGATTTGCTTTGCCGCCGTTTTATTTTTTTAATTAAAAATAGAAGTGTATTTTTCTGCTGAAAGTACGCCAACCTATTTGAGACACCTAAATAGTCGCGGTACCAACATTATAATAATAAGTACTGATCATCTGTTTGGCTGTTTAATGGACCTATGCCTTCATTTGATATGGCCACTTCAACTTTTAAAAAGTTTGGAACTCAACAAATAATGGAATTTGTATGCAACATTGCAGTCCTGAAATCGAGACTGCAATGTTTTTAACTTTTTAATTTTTGACTGACCATAAACTACGCACTTCGCCACCTACTTTTTAACCGGCAACGTCGACTTTGCCGTCCATTTTTGAGAAAATAAACTTTACGTAGATGGCGCTGCATTGATACGGCAGTCACTGGTTAAATTTTATGACCAGTGAAACCTGTGTCTAAATGTCTTGTTAAAATAAATTCGCGTTAGACCCGATTGTAAATGTGATTTAATATAAATTTCATGAGTTACGAAATTCGAATGCCCTGGGGGGCGATTTTTGAATTTCGATCGCTCGATTTCGTCACGGCGAAATGCTACCTAATTTTTAAAATAGGAGCGATAGAAATTGGAAATCTAGTGGTTTTGAATACTCGTTTTCAAATAAGTAGAATTTAAATGTTTACTAGTACTTAGTGGTAATATTATTGAACGAAATTAATACACGAAATCAAGCGGTAGAAATTTAAAAATCGGCCAAATTAAATTAAATTTAAATTCAAATTCAAATAATTTAAGAGAAGAATTTTATTTATTTTATTTTTTAATCTTAATCTTAAAAAATCCCTTAGTTTTTTTAACCGCCGCGCCGCGTCCACCGCGCGGGCTTTAACGTACATATAGTTGGTCAAACTAATTTGTCAGTCAGTAACAACCAGGAAAATTGTACTCATCCCTTTCTTTTGGGTGCTAGTACTAGTGTAAGACAGAGATAGTATGATTCTCTCTGTCTATGTTTGAAATGAGACAGTCCTTTGACAAACTATAATACAATTTTGGCAAACTGTGAACGTTTTTATAGAGACACTAATCCTAATTCCGTTAATACCTGACCTGAGCAATGGACGCTCCAAGATTATGTTTATGACTCACGGCTTTCATCAGCTAAGTGATTTATTTCAGATGTAGCGGCAGCTTGCGTTAATGGGCTATTAGGAACAACGTATGAAGGGACTGTATTATTAGGCATATTAAGGTCGATGTGGCGAAGACCGGGATATTAAATTCATTGACTTTTACATCTCTAAACAATTTTAGTACTTGTCTGCTGTTTGTATATTTTTTTATTAGTTTTTTTTGTGTAATTCGACATTTAGACTGGATACATCACTGACAAAGTATCTAATATTTTATTGATTCCATATGTGTGATTGTTTTTTGTAATTTTTGGTTAATTTTATCGCTTGTAAAAATTGACATGTAAAAGTGCCCCTGTGGACTATTTGCTAAAAAAAATTTGATGTTTGATTGCAGGGAAGACCGTCATAACTCTCATTTAAACTTTCACGATTTCGGGGTTGGTCCCATAGTAAAAAATTATCAGTATAATCTCAAAACCTCCCTATAGCAACGGGAATGCACTTATTTTTTAGCCACCGTGTATATCCTACGTTGTTCCTACTCGTAATACCCCAATAATACAGACAGACTGAATCACTTAGCTGATGAAAGCGCAGTCATAAACATAATCTAGGTCCTAGGTAGTCTAGATACTAGGATATTACTTATCAGGTATTAACGGATCTCAAATGGCTGGCGAAAGCATTATATTGCTATCACACTAAACTATTTTATATTTCAGGGCAGTTATTTGTGTGTTTATCATAAATTTTGTCGCTTTTTAGGGTTCCGTACCCAGAGGGTAAAAACCGGCCAAGTGCGAGTCGAACTCGCGCGCGAAGGGTTCCTTACCATTACGCTTTCTTGTATGGGAGCCCGGTAAATATTTAATCCGGAGGTCGCAGGTTCAAACCCCGGCTCGTACCAATTAGTTTTTCGGAACTAATTAAATACTGTCCTCGCGCGAATTCCGTGCACGGCTGAGGAATGTTAGGAATGTTGGGCGTCATGACCGAGTGGTGTCATTTTGTACCGTACGGCCGCGGTGCACCCCCCCCCCCCCCCCCCCCCACTTCCTCGACCTCCGAATGCACGGAATTGGCGCGCGGACAGTATGTACGAAATATCATTTTATATTTACCAGTCGCTTTTTGGTGAAGGAAAACATCGTGAAGAAACCGGACTAATCCCAATAAGGTCTAGTTTACCCTCTGCGTTGGAAGGCCAGCTGGCAGTCGCTTTTCTTCCTGGCTTTAGGTCCTTCTCCTTTTAAACAACCAGATATTTTATATCTAACAGGACACTACAACGCCCAAACAGTAAATTGAATTTCGCGTGGCCTTTTAAAAGGCGCATCAAATTTTAACGCTGGTCATCCGCCACCCCGTTTTCCGACTAGCGGCGCTACTACAAGCTCTCGAACTCGAAAACACCAATCACTAATATACCTTATAAAATAAATAAATAAAAAGTCATTTCTAACTTCTTCTTCAGTCGGTCCCTCAATACTGAGGATCGTGACATCATGTCCTTCTGTTGAAGACCAGGTTCCTCCATAGAGTTCTGTTCCTCGCCAAGCGCATGACCTTGTGCAGTTTTAATTGCATAGGTACCGTAGTTTGAGCACACCATCTAGTGGGAGGAGGGCCCTGAGGTCTCGTGCCTTCAACTTTGCCCGTCATTATTTCTCTTGCCATTTATTGTAGCAGTAAAAAAAACAGTAAAAGGTACAATAAGCTTAACCTACAGCAGTATTATACAAGTACATATACAAGTAGGAACTAACTGTATATATATGACATTTAGAATTATAAATGCTAAGAGCGACAATAGGCTCGGGACTCTGCTTGTGCCACGAGTCTGGCGACTGCACAGCGCTGTTCTTCAGCCCGCACCTATCTCTTTGCTTTTTTAAGATAAAAAAACCGGCCAAGTTCCAAGTGACAGCTTAGCTTAGGTAGGTACTTACTTCATATAATGGAAAACCGGACAAGTGCGAGTCGGACTAACCCACCGAGGGTTCCGTACTTTTTAATATTTGTTGTTATAGCGGCAACAGAAATACATCATCTGTGAAAATTTCAACTGTCTAGCTATCACGGTTCATGAGATACAGCCTGGTGACAGACATACAGACGGACAGCGGAGTCTTAGTAAAGGGTCCCGTTTTTACCCTTTGGGTACGGAATCCTAAAAAATCATACACACAAAACATAACATAGTCCCCCGCCGCGTCTGTCTGTTTGTGTGTTCGCGATATACTCGAAAACTACTCAGACATTTTGACGCACGCGCACGTGCACATCGACGCACGTGCAGCCGGTGTGCTATGTCCTTTATTGAGCTTACTATGGGGCTAGGTCGATTTGTGTAAGATTCTCCTATAATACCTATTTATTTATTTAGTTTATTGTATCGAGAACTCATAGGTGTGAGAGCTAATGCGGCGTGTTACGAGCACTCACTATTTACGGGGCATAAAACCCATTCGCAAGACGCCGTCACTTAGCTATCACTGCCCCACACATACACCCTGTATATCTCATAATCTCGGGTTAAAAACGCAGACCATAATAATAAACTACAGGTGAGGTTAGCTGTGGCATGTGTGCTATCAGTGCCAACATACACCCTGTATATCTCATATTCTCGGGTTGGAAAGGCACCCAATAACGCAGGTGAGGTTAGTCCGTATGTCCGTACCTGCTGTTATTACTGCCCAACACATACATCTCATAAAAAGGCACCCAATAATAATAATAAACTACTGTGGACACAAAACTATTCGCAAGACGCCGTCACTTAGCTATTACTGCTCAACATACACCCTGTATGTCTATTAACCTCTCGTATGCCGAGTGTGGATTCGTGAATTCAAATTAATTTTTATTTAAAGCTTAACCTATTAACGTGGATCCGCTTTACGGTATATGAAAGGTTATAAATATAATTATATCATGGACCAAATTTATGAGGAATATATGTTGATTTATGAACGCGAGCTGAAGAATTTTGTGATGTGGTATATTGTGTATTCATCCTTATGGTTTAAAAATCGAAGATCAATGTTAGTTTCCCCACGAATTAAAGTAGGTAACCTCAGTTTACCGGTACCACATCGTTTCGTTATGTTTACTAAACCAGCTAGTTAACTAAACAGACTGGCGATATGATGCAGTGGTCTCGATACTCGTTTATATGTAACGTAGTCCGATGCGACACGGCATAGAACTACTGGAAGCACCCTGTAACATATTTAAATTCTATCTTATCATTAAATGTCAATATTTACAAAAGTAATTTTCGGCCATTTTCGGCTTTATCAGGTGACTCGTGAAAGGGTGAAAATTGCGAATTCCTATCCTGTAGCTAAATTTTCGCAGTCTCTTCTAGTTTTTCCGTGTCCACAACATTCCTGCCACAGTTTCGCGACTATTCGCGCATTTTGTCAGCCATTTTCGGCTTTATCAGGTGACTCGTGAAAGGGTGAAAATTGCGAGTTCCTAATAGCCTGTAGTCTCAAAAATGTGTGTAAATAGCAAAATTTTCGCGGTCTCCTAGTTTTTCCGTGTCCACAACTTTACTGACACAGTTTCGCGACTATTCGCGCATTTTGTCAGCCTTTTTCGGCTTTATCAGGTGACTCGTGAAAGGGTGAAAATTGCGAGTTCCTAATAGCCTGTAGTCTCAAAAATGTGTGTAAATAGCAAAATTTTCGCGGTCTCCTAGTTTTCCGTGTCCACAACTTTCCTGCCACAGTTTCGCGACTATTCGCGCATTTTGTCAGCCATTTTCGGCTTTATCAGGTGAGTATCGAAAATGTGTAATAATAGATTCCTATCCTGTAGCCTCAAAAATGTGTGTAAATAGGAAAATTTTCGCAGTCCCTTCTAGTATTTCCGCGTTCACAACTTTGCCGCCACAGTTTTGCGACTATTCGCGCATTTTGCCGGACATTATCGGCTCCGTCGGAAGCCGTCGTGCAACTTCGTGCGTTTCCGTGCGTGGACAATAATCACCTGATATTTTTATATTAGAAATGTTAATGCTGCCGAGTTTTACCTGATTGTGGTAATGGATGATATTAGGTACAATACAATACAATACAATTCAATACTCTTTGCACACCTCACATAGTTTACAATAAATGTACAGAAAAAGATAAAAGATAAAAATAAGAAAACTTCCGTGAGACACAGACATATTAAATATATTAATAACGGGTCACTCACGTGTTTTAAGTCGAAAACGCTCGACATGTTTCACTCCGTACCGAGGAGCGTCATCAGGAGCTTGGTGACGGCGCTCCTCGGTACGGAGTGAAACATGTCGAGCGTTTTCGACTTAAAACACGTGAGTGACCCGTTATCAATATATTTGATAAAAATAAGTTTATTGCACATAAAACAGGACAGTTATACAATACAGAAATTGGTGTGACATCGGGTGGGTGCATAGCATGGGTTACATAGTACAGAATTTCCAGGGGTCCCCGCACTAGGCTAGGCCTGTACCGCGGGAGACCACCAGGTTTGCATTTCTACGTCATGTGGGACAGTCGGAATGATAGGGGAGAAAATTATGAACTAAAAGTACATAGTTTTGTTAGTGAAATGTTATTACAGTACAGTTTTACAGAAACTATTTTCCTAATGGACACAAATTTAAATAGACTTTTAGAAGTAAATTTTCAGTCTCCTGGTAACGGTCTCCTGGTAAGTACAGTAACATAAACAAAGACAATTGGATATAACCAACCTACCTACCTATACCTACCTACCTATACCTACCTACCTATACCTACCTACCTATACCTACCTACCTATACCTACCTACCTATACCTACCTACCTATACTTACCTATACCTATACCCAATACCTATAGACAATATTAATTTTGGGGTTCGCGGTAGGTCCCCTTAGTCGTGGATCGTTATATCGACGATTTGGATACAAATACCTGAAATACCTATAAATCAGGTAGGTGGTGACGCAATGGCAATGGCTCAATAGTAATGAACGCCGGCACTTGCGGGGCTTCGCGCGCTAAGTCAATTTATTTCGAGCTTCCGAACTCTGGTAGTTTCACTGTTACAATGAACTATTTAATATTTATTTCAATCTTTTTTTTTACATTGAGCTTATAAGCCGAGCCGCGCAGGGCTCTTATGCTTAAGGTCGGATTAGTACCTTCGGAGATGGGGTAAAATATACCTACCTAAAATATGAAGAAAATAAATAATAAAATAGTAGATTGTACGTACAACCAGAGAGACAAACAGGTGGACGAACGTAAGAGGGTTTTCTTGTTCACAAAGGAAGATTGATTCCCCAATACAAAGGCTTAATTTTGCTTAATTTTCGCCACACATTGATAGACAGGCGGCCTAGCCAAGGTGACAATCGCTTGCTTTTCGCTATCGAATCACTTTGTGTCTCTCTATCACTCTTCTATATGAGTGTGACAGTGACAGTTGCGTTTCGATCGCTACGGAGCGTTAGCGATTGGCGTGTTGGCTACGGGGTCAGATCTGATGGTTTCATGCATCTGTTCGTAGGATATATTACTAGTTTTTATGCCGTTGGTCCCAGGTAGCAAAATGACGTCAGCGACGTCATAATGACGTCGCTGACGTCATAATGACGTATAAATGCTACTGGGGAGTGATCAGGCGACACACAAGGCTTATTATTTCCATGGTAAAAACGGGACCCTATTACTAAGACTCCGCTGTCCGTCCGTTTGTCTGTCCGTCTGTCACCAGGCAGCTGTATCTCATGAAAACAAGTACTAAAAATGAATATGTATTAGTTCTAGTGTAAATTGTATAATTTATTCTCTAGGTTAAGTTATATTTTATAATTTGTTTCGCCCTAGCAGGGTCCATGCAATGTTATTATTATATGTAAACAGCTTGTAATATGTTGGTTGGCATTCAATAAATGATAATGATAATTAAATTAAATTTGTACAGAACCCTCGGTGGGCGAGTCCGACTCGCATTTGTCCGGTTTTTTGTTGATACGATTTGTGTGAATTAGTGTTTTTCATGGCATTTCAGGTTCTTTGAGATTTCCACCATTTGGTAAACTCATATCCGGAGACGTCATCAAAATCTAGTGCCTCGTACAAAAATGTGTCCCATTAGAAACAAACGCTTGTATTGGGACCTGTTGGATTTAGAGTGAAAAATTGCACCCAGAATCGAACCCCGACAACTGCGTCAACTAACCACCGAGCCGTCCGGCGTGTTTAGCAGTATTTTGTGCTTCGGCAAATCTTATTAGCCGGCAACATTGTTGCGTAACGCCGCGCATGCGAACCACTGCACAACGAATACGTAATTTTACCTGCCTTAAAAATGGGAAAAAGGGGTAAAATTGATATATATTTTTTATACTACGTCGATGGCAAACAAGCATATGGCCCGCCTGATGTTAAGCAGTCTCCGTGGCCTATGCACGCCTGCAACTCCAGAGTTACATGCGCGTTGCCGACCCTAACACCGCACCCTCGTAGAGCTCTACCTTACTCACCGGTAGGAATACAACACTATGAGTTTTAGGGTCTAGTGTTAATTGGCTGCGGTTTTCTGTAAGGTGGAGGTACTTCAACCAGTTGGGCTCTGCTCTAGATCTGAAATGACATCCGCTGTGCTGTGCCCTACCACACAAAGCGAGATGACATTCACAGTGCCCATACCTCTCTTTTGGACGTAGTTTAAGGACATACCCGAGTCCCAAAGGAAAGTTATGTGACTTGGTACTTAATGATTTGTGGGTACCGATCTTCAGACAAACTTGACACACCAACAAACTTGTTAATTTCGTTCGAAAAAATAGTTTTGGATTATCGTAGGCCGTCAGATCGAACCGAAACGCTATGACAGAAAGTTCGAATGCCGCTGTATTTGTTATGTAAGGGTGCTTGTCAATTCCAGTCATTAACAAGGTTTTCTTCTACCACACTGACGCCAAAATAATAACTGACGCCCTCAGGAACTTACACATACTTACCTACCTACATGTAAAGTTCCTCAATCTGAAGTCAATCTGCCGCCGCGGTGGTAATTCTAATCGGGGAGGGGTGGTGCGTGGCCATTTTTTCATCTCAACATACGAAAATTTTAACATGTCAAGCCCCGTAATCATAAGAAGAATCTCAGGCAGAAAATTTAAGACTCCACACTGGCAGACCTCCTTTGAACCTCTCATCATATTCGTGATTGCTATGGCAGAAGATGCCGCTCTGGTAATGACTACAGTCCTCCCCGCAACATTCAACCTGATCCTACATCCTACCCGATGCAGCAATCATCTGCAATAGATGATGTGGCCAATGATGATAATTGTCGAGTGTTGTCACTACTCACTAGATGACTTCGTATATCGTCTGGTTAGTTAACTAGACGTGGGCGCCAGACGCTGCAGTCATTGCGCGCATCCCCGCAACATTCAACCTGATCCTGCAACAATCATTTGCAATAGATAATGTGGCCAATGATGATAATTGTCGAGTGTTGTCACTACTCACTAGATGACTTCGTATATCGTCTGGTTAGTTAACTAGACGTGGGCGCCAGACGCTGCACTCATTGCGCGCATCCCCGCAACATTCAACCTGATCCTGCAACAATCAGTTGCAATAGACGATGAGGCCAATGATGATGATCGTCTAGTGTTGTCACTACTCACTAGATGACTTCTTATATTGTCTGGTTAGTTAACTAGATGTGGGCGCCAGACGCACTGATTGCGCGCATTCCAGCGAAATTGGCCGCCGTCCTATTTTTAGCCGAATTGATAAATTGCCTGTCCGCGATTGCGTGCCGAAAAGGACGCTGACAATGAAGGACTAGACACAACACAGTAATATCCAGAATTGGACAGAATACACTGACAGAAGTTTAACGAAATATTTTAGTGGAGCAAATTGGCTGTGACAGACGGACAGACGGACAATAGAATAGAATAGAATAGAAAGTTCTTTATTGGTTATCATTTTTGTTACATACAAATATGTCCGCCAAAGGGGTGTGTCCTTAATGTAATATGTCTTAAAGATCTATACATTTATTTAATGTCGTGTCACGACACGAGTGATCCTTTAAGAATTCCGTTTTATTTTCATCCGACCAATTCTAAGATTAACCAATAAATTAGATATATGGCTTTAAACGCTTCTAAATGTACCTACACAAACATCACACGGAATAAAATTTAATTCGAAGCGGCACCCGAATATGCGCCGAATTTAATTACAATCATTATAATTTTGAAGTATAAAAAGTCAACTAACAATAAAAATTAAATGGCCTAAAACGATAATCATCTAAGTAAACGACCACACGTATCCAATAAATTCTAATTGTCACAAAACATGACCAATGAGCGTGTTCCAAACTTCCAAATTATATAATTCTAAACCCAACCCGGGCCATGCGCCGAAATTCATCTAGTCTCTATTCTGACATCACCACAAACAAAATGACTTTAAAACTTCTAATCGTCTAAACAAAAATCTAACCAATGAGATGCGTGTTCCAAATTATATAATTCTAAATGCAACCCGGGCCTTGCGCCGAAATTCATCTAGTCTCTATTCTGACATCACCACAAACAAAATGGCTTTAAAACTTCTAATCGTCTAAACAAAAATCTAACCAATGAGATGCGTGTTCCAAATTATATAATTCTAAACCCAACCCGGGCCTTGCGCCGAAATTCATCTAGTCTCTATTCTGACATCACCACAAACAAAATGGCTTTAAAACTTCTAATCGTCTAAACAAAAATCTAACCAATGAGATGCGTGTTCCAAATTATATAATTCTAAACCCAACCCGGCCCGTGCGCCGAAATTCGTCTAACGTCAGCCAATAGGTGCGCAAGAGTCTTAGACGCACACAGCGGTGCGCGTGTGTGCGTGACTTTCGGTAGGGGCCGCTCATGAATAATGAATGAGATTATTTCTTTTATGCCATATTTTGTTATGTTATGTTGTTATGTGTTCAAGTAAAAAATATTGGGCTTTAAAAAGGTAAATTTTTGTTAATATTGAATATGTAATAAATATATTAATTTGCAGTCATATTAGCTTGTAAGAAATATTAGAATTGGTATTGAATGCCTAAATTTAATAATTCATTGTTCATTTAAAAAATATGCGTGCAAACAAAGTACAAACATCGAATTGTACCTACCAATGATAAGTAATAATTATGAACTAGAATGCCCCGAAATTCGTCTAATGCCATCAGCCAATAAGTGCGCAGGAGCAAGTGTTAGACGCACACAGCGTTGCGCGTGTGTGCGTGAGTTTCGGAATAGAGGCCGCTCATGAATAACGTATGGGAATTATATTTGTTGTGGTGTATTGTTCAATCTAATTCTAATAGTGTAGGTACTTAAACTAATTAATGACATGTTCTTGGCCGTTTTTTTAATTTAGCCCAATCTAGAGACTTGACGGAACTGTCATAGAGTTGCAAGAAAAGTCTGAAACGATTGTAATAGCACACGCAGTGCAAGTGTTGTTTTAAACGTCAAACATCTATGAAATTATGACGTATAAATAACACTTGCACTGCGTGTGCTATCAAAATCGATGCAGACTTTTTTTGGTTTAAATTTAGGGACATTTGGGACCAACATTCGATGCGAGAGCTATAGTTGGTCAAACCAAATTGTCAGTAAATAAGAATAAAAAAAACTTTACTTATCCTTTTCTTTTGGGTGCTAGTACTCGTGGAAGACAAAGATAGTATGATTCTCTCTGTCTATGTTTGAAATGAGACAGTCCTTTGTCAAACTATACTTATGTAGTTGGTCAAACCAAATTGTCAGTAAATAAGAATAAAAAAAACTTTACTCATCCTTTCCTTTTGGGTGCTAGTACTAGTGTAAGACAAAGATAGTATGATTCTCTCTGTCTATGTTTGAAATGAGACAGTTCTTTGACAAACTATATAGCTTTAACCTTTAAATTCTAAAAATGCCTGCCATACGCCTTTTTGTAGAATGCCCCTGGAGACTGTATATTTAAAAACTTACATCGGTATTAATTGGTAAGTAAGTATACCTACTATAGTCTGTCAGTAGGTACTGTGTCACTAGGTATACAGTCAGATGTTGACTGTACCTATCTATCTATCTACCTAATTACATTAATTACTTGTATCCGCCCATTTTTAGCTAAATGCCCATTAAAAAGCCCATTTGAAACCAATCAGCAACTAAAACGCAGGACAAGCAAAGTCAACAACAAATTTATTAGAAAAGTGCACTCAAGTACACTCGCGGACAAATGCCCCGCGTCGCGGCGCGACACTGACGTACTGAGATAATTAGTCTTAAAAATTGCGCCCACTGTACCCACGGGCGGAATGCAATGGCGGACAATTTAAAGGGGGCAGAGACTAAAATGTCTCGATGGCTGTCAGAAAAAAAAATGTTCCGAATTTTAGGTATCTGCGTCAAAAAGTCTGCGCATTTAACCGATTTGTAAGACCGAAGTGATCGTAGGTATAAGTGCTCTGTACAGTTTTTCACGGAGCACTACTTATACAAAAGTTTTCTTCTTTCTGTGAATATCAATGACCAATTATGAACATACCATCATATAGGTATGGTTCTCATGAGTAATTCCACTCCACTAAGGTCTGTTTTTTTATTCCGTAGACTAAGATGACGTTTCATGTGTAAGACATGACATTTCTTAGTACCACATGAAATGTCATTTTAGTCTACGGAATAAAAAAACAGAATATAGATGCTGCGTTCTGAGAGCAAATGCTATTTATTATTATTACGAGCCTATTGTGTCCCACTGCTGGGCAAAGGCCTCCCCCCTCTTCTTCCACTCCTCCCGGTTTTGAGCTACATCTGGCCAGTCGCTCAAAAAGGAGTCCAAGTTATCCCGCCATCGCCGACGAGGTCTGCCGGATCCCCGGTTTGACTCATGGGGCAGCCACTCTGTGGTTATTTTGGCCCACAAGTCATTCGGCATGCGGCAGACATGACCAGCCCAGTCCCACTTTAACTTGTCCGCTTTCCGAGCTACATCTATTATTTGGGTTTTAGAGCGCAGCGTAGTGTTCCGGATGCGATCCCCGAGTTTCACACCTAATATGCTGCGCTCCATACCTCTCTGACAAACCCCGAGTTTGGACTTCTGAGCTTCCGTCAAAGACCAAATCTGAGCACCGTAGGTGAGGACTGGAAGTATGCACATGTCCATGAGCCTACGTTTGAGTGATAGAGGTAGGTCTCCCTTTATGAGGTGTTTCATGGACCAATAGCTCTTCCAGGCGTTCTCGGTCCGTCTGTCGACCTCTTTTTCTTGTCGCGCCTGGAAAGAGACTATTTGGCCCAAATAAAGGTATTCATGGACATATGCAATGTGTTCTCCGTTTACCTCAATCCTACGTTTTGTGCTGTTAGTCATGACTTTGGTCTTTGACATATTCATCTTCAGTCCAACCTCGAGGCTTGCGTAGCTAAGGTCTTCTAGCATATGATGTAGCTCGGATGCCGTTGAGGAAAAAAGGACAATGTCATCGGCGAAGCGAAGGTTGGTTAACCTTTTCTCTCCGACAACCAACCCCTTGTCTCCCCAAATTGGGGAGAGCAAATGCTATACTGTATAAATATACTAGCGTTGAAAAAACCGGGAAAATTACGCGAAAATTTCAAAACGGCTCGTTTATTTTCAAGTTTCTTTCAAAAAAAAATATATTTTTACTATTTTTCAATTTACTTAATTAGGCATACAGGTAGGTTAAGGTTGCATGTCTAATGTGTTTGTTTATGGCATTGACACTGTCATCACTCATCAGTGGCATTGTGAGTGACGTATTTAATTTTTTGAAAAAAAAACCGGAAAGAACAAAATTTTGTAAAATTCCCGAAAAAAACATTTGATTTTTTCCGGAATTTTCATCCCTAAAATATACCAAACCTATCCATCCTGTGGAGTAAATTTACTTTTGTGCATCTTTATTTGTTCCACAGTGCACCGGACACTAATCACACCAAATGCAACCTCCAGAAGCGTCGGGAGCGCATGAGCAACATTCTTACAACGTGCATTGGCAAATAGTCGTATTCATATATGAACTACATAGTAAGATAAGATGTTTTAACATTGAGTGACAGATCTCTGACATTGTCCATCAACTTTTTCATGACCGGACAAGTGCGAGTCGGACTAACCCACCGAGGGTTCCGTACTTTTTAGTATTTGTTGTTATAGCGGCAACAGAAATACATCACTTGTGAAAGTTTAAACTGTCTAGCTATCACGGTTCATGAGATACAGCCTGGTGACAGACAGACGGACAGTGAAGTCTTAGTCTTTTTACCCTTTGGGTACGGAACCCTAAAAATAAACTCATATATGAATCATAGTGATCATCATTCGACGAGAGACGTATAAATATTATCAATTAGGAAAAGAAGAGAATCTTAGAAAATAAATTGTACCGCGTATAGCTAATGAATTTAAAATACATCCCGACATTTCAAACCCTTTACACTTACAGCGTTGTTAGTCAACGGGTGACTGAGGAAAAATATTCACCTCAGTCAAAATTACAATGTGCAAAACGACCCACACACGTTTCTGTACAGAAATAATGAACAAAAACCACTTAAATAATAACGCTATAAAGGGGCCCACTGACTATCAGTCCGTCGGACGTAATCGGCCTGTCAGTTAGAACAAAAATTTGACAGTTCCGAACAACTGACAGGCCGAGGGTTCGAAACGTTGGGATGTATTTTGATTCATTACGATAACTATCGCGGTTACCGAACACAATATCAAGGGAATCTAAATTTCAATTTCTTACCCGAACCAGGTGTCTCAATGGGTTATTTAGTATTTACCCAATAAATTGAACCACTCCCTCTGGAGGGAGGAGCGAGGGGGGGGGGGGGGGGGCAGTCTGTACGCTTTCAGCAAATTACTCCGGTTCCCACTTACTCCAAACAATGCTTCGATAATAACTCGCTATTTTTTTATTGTTATCTTTGTACTTGTAATTCATTGGGTAGGATAGATTGCAGTTCAACATCGAACGGTTTTTTGATTATTATTTTTATTTAAACTATATTGCATAATAGGTACATGAAAAGTACAAATGACTTAATGCCATTAGGCATTTTATACCAGTCAACCATGGGCTAAACCTAAAGATTGCGTTTGTGCAGGGCCAATACAGTTGGTTAGAGTAAAATTTAAATGATTTTAACACAAAACTAGGGCCAGGTAGTTATCAAAGTTAGTATGTCTCACGATAGTTTAAATTCGACAAAACTAGGTAGGTATACATATATTATGATACATAAATAATACATATAGAACATACACATATATAATATAAATAAAGATGTGGGCACTGTACTTAGTAGTAGGCTGTTAATTCTTTTGATGATGATTCCGGCACTGCCAAAAGTGTGCTTATAGCAAGACGTTGCTCGATTTTTTTTTATGTAATAGGAAGCAAACGAGCAGACGAGCCGCCTGATGGGAAGCAGTCATCGCCGCCCATGGACATAAGCAACACCAGGGGAGCCACTTATGCGTTGCCCACCTTTGAGAACCCAAAATACCTGCTTCTTGAAGAACCCCATGTCATTAATTTTTTTTTCTTGTGTAATTTAACATTTATATTTATGTAATTGTTTTTTGTAATTTTGGGTTAATTTTATTGTTTGTAAAAATTGACATGTAAAAGTGCCCCTGTGGCCTATTTGCTGAATAAATGTTTGATGTTTTGATGTCATAGCGCAAGGGAAACACCTCGATATTTTCTTTTATAGTAAAGTGACAGATGCACCTTACAAATAGCATAGCTACGACAGATAGCCGGTAGTTGACTAAAGAAGAGTTAGGGTCTCCCTACATATGTCGACGTGGAATCGGCAAAAGACGATAGAAAAACCTTTATATTTGCGCGATAAGAGCGAAAAACGCAGTGTTTAAAAACAAATTAGAAAATTTAGTAATAGATAAATTTTATTATTCGGTTAAGGATTTTCTTAATGACGATAGTTTTTTTTTTGTAATATATTAATAATTGTTATTTATAAATGGAAAGACTTGTATAGTTTAGTTTTTAAGTTAATGTTGTTTGCCCTTACAGGGTGTCATGGTCTGACTTGTATTTTATTGAATAACAGCTTGATTTAATATGTACATGACTTTACAACGAAATAAATGAAATGAAATGAAATGAAAAGTCCTCATTCGGCTCGGCTCGTATCCGACGCTTCTTTCGCTCTTATTGCGCAGACATAAAGGTTTTTTCTATCGGCTTTTGCCGATTCTGCGTCGGCATATGTAGGGAGACCCTTAAACGCATTTCAAGATCAATTCTTCATTATCTGCACACTTTGACGTTAGTTCACTGCATAATAAACAACGTTAATGAGCAAAAAAACAGAAACTTTCAAAGACTTCGCTATTTTGAAGCTTCAATCGGAAATCAATAGTACTTAAGTACATAATTAACGAAGAAGAAAGTTCTAAGCTACCTACTTTCGACCCCAACATTGTCCCATGTCCCGTACTAAATCAATCCCTCTGGGAACGGAGCCGGTATTAGAATAACAATCGCTATCACCAAAAACCCTCGATAAATAATGCAGACGTCGACGCCTATTCAGTATATGCTAATATACGCACACAAATAAATACAAACACACATGCATGTCTAATTCGTTGTATAAACAAAGCGTCTTTCGTTTCAGGTTTAGGTGACAATCAATGTGTCACCTAAACCTAAAACGAAACACGCTTTGTTGTGTGCCTATAATAATCATATAATAATATATGTAGAAAATATTTGAATTGGAAAATGCCTACTCCTATAGGAAAGAAAAAGAAATAATTTATAGCACAAACACAGAAATAGAAAATTATACAAAACAGAGAAACATAAAAAAGAGAAAGTGCCACGAAATGGTCTCACCTCAGCATGTTACTGACGACTAACAAAGCACCTAATAGGTACTCATAATTATAAAAAATATACATAATACCTAAACCTGTTTTTAGTAGTCGTCAAGAACAATAAACCGTAAAAAAACCGAACGCATAATTCATGAGCGGCCCCTATTGCCGAAATTCTACGCTTGTGTGCGTGTGCGCCCACGTATTGTAGTGTGCGTGTAACTCGCGCGCGCCCTGTTGGCTCAAAATGTAATTCATAATAACTAAGTATAAGATTTACCTATATCAAAAACAAACACACTTACTAAATTAAAATAGTTGAAACAAAATACATTTATCCCAAATAACAACGCCTACAAACAAAAATTGCAATAAGTAGCAAACAATTCAATGTTATTTTGCGCCTGTCACAAATAGTCTAACTACTACACACCCTAATTCGTTCTAACATGTTTGTCCATTGTCGACCTTATTCCGTCGCAACAAGGTTTATTTTCAGTTCTGAATGGCATGTTAATTGCCAAAACTTCTAGCGTATGTGTCTGTAAATGTCGTTGTGTGCGTCTAACACTCCTGCGCACCTATTGGCTGACGTTAGACGATTTTCGGCGCACGGGCCGGGTGTGGCTTAAGAATTATATAATTTGGAACATGCTGATTGGTAAAATTTTTGTTTAGATGATTAGATTTTTTAAGCCATTTTGTTTGTGATGTCGGAATAGAGACTGGAGGAATTTCGCAGCATGGGCCGGGTGTGGCTTAGAATTATATAATTTGGACCATGCTTGGGTTTGTGTTTAGATCAGACGATTAGAATTTTTTAGGCCATTTTGTTTATAGTCATGTTAGATAAGAAACTTTAAACTAAAACGAAATTGGACATTGGGTCACCGACATATTTTCAAAGGAATAAGTACTTCTGTGGCATACCTACTTCCGTGAGAATCGGACATACTATCTCCGGATAAAAAAAATATGTTTACAGAATCAACGTTTGTAATTCCTACATATTTATCTTAAAAATAATAAATCAGTAGGTATAGGTACCAAAACTTGTCAAGTGACAACCCCGTGCCGACACTCGCAGCTCGGTCATAAAACTGCGGCGCGCAAAGAACATTCACGGTTCGTGCGCGGTTTTAAGTTTCAATTTTGCTTGCAGGCGGCGAGTATAGGTATAATTTTATACCTAAATCTGACTTTTGTGAAGGAGTGAATTTTCTGTACGGTAGTACTATTAGTTATTCTGTGATTGGGTTTGAGTGTCTTAGAATTATATAATTTGGACACGCTCGTAGGTTGGGTTTGTGTTTAGATTATAGATGTTTAGAATTTTTTAAACCATTGTTACTGTGGGTGACATCATATGTAGGTAATGTTTAAAATAAATAAAATTTAATTTTAAATTTGGCGGTCGAAGAAAACTATTAGAAATAGGTAGGTAAGTACATATTTGTTTATCTATTCGCGACTGTAAGGTGACAGTGTGATGTGCGAACCGTAGACCTAACTTGTAGAGGTGCGATCTGCAATGCAGTGGACTGCATAAAATGCCTAATGCAGAAGTAAATTATGATATCCAATACAAATATGAGATCGGTAATCTTTGCAAAAAATCTGCATAAGTATGGATGCTTTACTATTTTACATAAACTTAGTAAAATAGTATTTTAAAGACAGGCCCGAGAATTTTAAGACCACACAAAAAAAAAATCTAAGCAGCAAACTAATAAATAAATAATTGTTTGTTGATCTTTGCCTAGAAGTCAGAATAAAAAAACACAACATTTGCATAATATTGTACGAATATCCTAAAGAACACTGCTGAGTAGTACTATTCGTTATTCTGTGCTGCTGTTAGGATCCTAAGAACACTGCGCCGGGGCCCCGCGCGCCGCACGCCCCGCGCGCCGCACGCCCCGCGCGCCGCACGCCCCGCGCGCCGCACGCCCCGCGCGCCGCACGCCCCGCGCGCCGCACGCCCCGCTTCTTATGAAGTTGATTTCAATCTCACTGTGGCAGTCATTTAATCTACAAATAAGTGCTGGAGTAGAAACACTATGTAAAAATGGCGTTACAATGGTTATTAAAGTATCTCTAGGTACTCGTATCTACCTTTAAAAGCGAGGCGTGAAACTATTAATAGGTACATCGTACTCACTTAATTAATGTCATTACCGGGTCTAACGCGATTAAATTTCATTATTTTACCTTCTTTAGGGTTCCGTACCCAAAGGGTAAAAACGGGACCCTATTACTAAGACTCCGCTGTCCGTCTGTCCGTCTATCCGACTGTCTGTCACCAGGCTGTATCTCATGAACCGTGATAGCTAGACAGTTGACATTTTCACAGATGATGTATTTCTGTTGCCGCTACAACAACAAATACTAACCATCGATGGGCGAGTCAGACTCGCACTTGTCCGGTTTTATTTCCGACGTTTCAACTAGTTCGTTAATTATGTGTACAAAACGCGAGAGTTTAAAGTGTTATCGTCCTCACTGTCTGACAATTATGAACCTAAAGCAAAGCTATTAAGGTTCATCGATACCTAATCAGTTAAAAGTGATGTGTAAGTGACTATCCCTATATGGATCCAATGGTTGAAACAAATCAATCTTATCCAATTAGTATTTTCCAGAAAATTACATTGTTAATCTACTTTTTTTAGGGTTTCCGTATCAGAAACAACGGGATTTTTATGATCTCTCGACTTCCCCTTCTTTGGTGTAACGTTATGCTCGATTAAACTTTTTGATTCAATGGGTATACGTACTACCTTTAAGACGAGTTCACACGAAGACCAAACATGCAAGACTAAAAACTTAGTTCCAGTATAATACCCTAGCTAGTATTTTATACAATCGTGATATAACAGAGAGCTTTTCATTCGAGTACCGTGTTTAGGCAACGAAGCTTGCTGAGTTGCCTAAGTAAGGTATGTACGAGATTGAAAAGCTTAATTATATCACTATTGTATACAATACTTTTTCTACGAGTCATCTAAAATAATACTTTTTTTACTATAAAACCTACATATTTAATTAAAATTGGTACAGTCAAGGGCATAAAAATATATACATTCCCAGTTCCAAAAATATGAGTACGCGCTTGCTTAATTACTTATCTTAGACAATAAAGTCGTGTTTACATATTTTTGAGCCATTTGTCTGGATCGATATTTTTGCCTTCGATTGAAAATACATAAACGCGCGATTATTTGTCTACTGAGATATAAGTAACTCATTAGACAAATAATTACGCGTTTATGTATTTTCTATGGGAGAGCGGCGGCACGTGATTGGTCAAATTCTTTATTTATTTATTTTATTATTATTTTACAATTCACTTATACGAGAAACTTAAATAACTTAAAATTAAATCAATAAAAAGTGAGCGATAAAACAAAACATTCAATTTACCGATTTTGTGCCTCTTTATATATCTAATTATGCACAACGTAGGTACCTACATATAAACATGCTACTTAGAGTAAGCGCGGTGCGCGAGCGCACTTGGGAACAGCAACAATACAAGGATAACTAAGTATATTAAATTATTATCTATTCAAAATAAAAACGCCTAAAAATATAAAGAAGCAATAGCAAACATAACTCGATAAGTCATTTTCCCTCACACTAACATTCTAACCACACCCTAATACGCTCTAACAACATGACAATTAGTCCATTATCTACCTTATTACACCGCAATAAAGTTCATTTTCAGTTAACTGACAACGATTGTATATTATGTATGTGTGCGTCTAATGGTCTCTCAGGCGCATCCCAAATTCGAACGTTAGAATAGATGTAAAATGGCGTAAATGTTACGGGAATATATGGCGCTTACGTCGTATTATAAATGGAGGGCGTATCTACAATTTTTAATAGTGTTAACTGTATGCGTGTATATGGACGAAGTTTTTGCTTCTTTTATACCTAAGTAGGTATGGGAGGTAATTGTAATATGAATTAGATGTCTGATTTTGATGTGTTTATATAGTCAATTGGAAAAAAGTTGTAAGTAAGTAGGTAGGTATATTATAGAGTTTTTTGTGTTTATGTTGGAATGGCTTTTATCGATACCTCATGCACGGTAGAAAATAGTTTAGTTACTATTTATTTCATTATCATTAAAAAGCACCTCTTTTAAAAAAATAAACTCAGTTTTTTTTTATTACCTACTCAATGAGCTCGGCTAATTATTTTTTCAGTGTGGGGAAGCTAGTGGTCTGTGTGTAATTACGAGCAGCCGCCGTGCGGACGGCATTGTGAAGAAGCCCCGAATTGCACGCACACAGACACAAGCCGGGGAACGTTCGAGGAGACGCGTTTCACTCGTTTGTTACTTACACTTTATTGCACACCGAAAAATATTCTCAAATACAGGATTAAAAGTACCATACGTTTACCATAAGTTTTTTTTTACCCCAGTATCAAAACTTTTGATAGCATCAAGCCGGTACCTGGAGACACTAGTCACTAAAAGCTCTATTACCTTTTAATACAATTATACTGTTAACTACTAGTCTACCTACCAAACATATACACTAAACATATAAGTACAATGAACATAGTTATACCTTAAGTCTAATAAATTAAATAATAAATAAATTAACCTATCTAAATAAAATAAAATAATTATGAAATATAGTGTATAAGCTAAAGAGTAAATATAAATATAAATGTAATTTGAATGTTAGCATGTAAGGTTTATCTGTTAGTGCTAATATTATATATTAAATAAATGAAAAATAAATGAAAATTTATAAGTATGAAATTCGACAACGTAGAGTAGACAATCAAATTTACCGTTGCCTTCCCCATTCACAAAATATTTTTGAAAACTCCTGTCATTTTACTATCTATATTTATGAATTTTACTGTAGTTAGGTAAGTATATTCTCGTAGAACCCAAAATATCCGGTAACCAGTGTTTCACTTACTCCCGTGGTGAGCAAGAAAAATCCAATTAGACAATAATAGTCCCCTAGCCTCTCAGGAGGGTCAATATACGTCTAGGACCTAATGGGGTATTAAATTTATCATGAAATGCCTAAAGCTTAAATAAAGAAAATAAAATAAAATATTAACTTATATGACAACGTGCTATTAGATTTGAGCAAGGCGCAAGTAGTACAAATACAATCATATCTTTTAATGCGACCACGGGAAAAGATCGCGCTCATTTCTCTAACAAATTTCAAAAAGTAAGTATGTATGGGAATATTCCCATCCGGAAGAATGCATGATTACTGCATGTAGGTAGCTTATGTAAGTAAGATAACAAAATATACGTGGAAACAACTTGTCAAGTGGGCGTTTTCCCCAATTTCCCACTTTTCTGTCCCATTTTGCAGTTTTTCATATTTTTTTAGGAAAACGATAGAAGTTACAACAAAATTATCAAGGAATAAAGTATTTTCCATTAAATTATCTACAATAATGGTGTTTAAAGTATGTTGCTAGGACTTAAAGTTTTAAAGTTATGCGTCGTACTAATTTAGATTTTTTAATTGTTCAAAAATATAAGTAGTAAGTACCTACTAAATACTGACAAATGGATAAAGTCACTGCTTGCATTAATCGTGGAGAGAGAATCTAGGATGGTAGACAGGTATATTGTAAAAAATTGTAAGAAATAAGTAATTTATAAGTAAAAAAAACTTAAACTTGTAGATACTAAACAATAACAAACCGTACACAATAAATACTTACATAGGTACCATCATGGTATCATAAATTTACCAAAGCAAAAAGCATCACAATCATAATAAAAATTCCCTCCTCAAACGGACCTCACGCACACAAACAGCATCCAATTCAAATTCCGAACAGGCGGCGCGGTCACTAACCCCGGTTTTGGAGGGCGCGTGACGTCACAGTGCCGGCGTGACCTTGTGGCGTCCTGTGACCGAATTTTGCGAGTGCCAGTTTTCGTTAATTTCGATTTTGCATTTGTCGGTCAAAAGCCGGTGCTTGGTGGTTTAAATTTCGAAGCCAATGGAGTAAAACTGACTAAAGATGATAATTATTATGCGCAGGTTATTTTGATGTTATTACCGAATACTTAAAATATAATTAATCATTTTTGCGTAAAAGGTCGATCACCTATAGAAATCCCCTATTTCTAGTAGGTAACCAGGTAGGTACTTAAAGGAAACTACAAGACTACGAAAAAAAACTTGAAATCTGTTATAGAGTCGGACCAAGATTACTCTGCAAGCCATTTGCAATGACAAAGTGTGGAAATGTCATTATTAATGACATATTACTAAGAAAATATGAAATTTATATTGACATTACCTCACTATTCTATTAAATCGCTGCAAAGTTAGCTTACTCTTCTTAGCGACTACCCACTTTTTTCATTGATTTTACTTCCGCAATATGCATATCATGTTATTGGAATAATACGGCCACTAAATACTAAAACAAATTGTTCGATTTGTACCAAGAATGAGCAAAGAACACACCTGTTGTCGTTTTTCCGATCCTAACCTACCCCAACGCGACGTTCTGTCTGTGGTTAGGCCCGTCTGACCGAATTTCGCCGGGTCGACGGCCGCCATATTGATTTCATTTGAAATTCGAACGATACCGGTTTCAGAGCTTTCACTTGACAGTTTTTTTTTGAGTTATAAAGTTAGGTAGGTTAGGTAAGTGTCTTAGTTTACATAGGTAGAAATGATTTGTGTTATGTATGTAAATGTTGAATTCATGCAATATTTTACACCTATTTATACCTTTACTCATCGACATAGAAATAGAGCAATGGGTCTGGCAACTGTCTAAGGTTTTATAGCTGGCGCCAGCATAGGTTTCTCCTGTTTCTAGTTTTGTACTATTAAATTTGGCTTAAAGGGCTAGCATCCAGGCCCCAAAAAATAACAAGTATTTGACACTATTCATAGCGTTGACGGGTAAAATTTATGCTGGGGCCTTCTGTCAAATAATTCGACCGGCCAGCCTCATTCTTATTTTATTATGTTTGGTGTTTACTTTCACGAAGTCCTAACCTACCCCAACGCGAGGTTTTTTCTGTGGTCAGGCTCGTCTGACCGAATTTCGCCGGGTTGCCGCCCGCCATATTGATTTTTTATTTTAAATTCGGTTTCAGTTTGACTTGAACAGTTTTTGTGTTATAAAGTTTTATATATCTTAACTATACCTGGTCTGCAGGTATATAAAAGGTTGTCTTTGGTTACCGCGATAGTTACTCATGAAAAAATATCTAATCGGATAATCACGTTATAATGATGTCACCTGTTGACCACGAAATAAACTGGCAAACAAGTTACGTCAGTAAACCTCCTTTTTGGGTTTATAATACTCTCTGTCTATGCTCCACTTATACTCTGGTCAAATTATACAGTGGCCCAAAAATACGTTGAAAAATAACTTTTATTATTATTATTATGAGTTTCGTTCACTTGACGAAATTTGAATATAAACCTACATTCCTGCACAAATTTGGACTTATTGTAATCCCTAATATCTAAACAATATATATATATATACCTACATAAAAATGATATTTCGCAATTAGCAAATTAAAAATGAAATTACTTTATTTAAATTAATTATTTTAATTATTTTATTATTTTATTTGCTAATCCGTCAAGTGGACGAAAACTAGAGCATGGACGGAAACTAGCGCAATGACCCCTATAATCATTTAACGGAAATGAAACGTTTTATATCTCAAAATTTCTCCTTTAGCTTTCATATACAGACCCAAACCTTTGTTAAAAATTATCGACAATATGCACTTTAATAAGTTCTGTCAACTTTTTTTTTTTTTTCATTACAAAAAGGCAAGCATTTGACCGCAATCTCACCTGATGGTAACCGAATTACACCTATTTATAAGGCGCGGCGCGGCGGGCTCATTGCGTTCGCGTTCGCAACGAGATCGCCCGAGTGCCTGACACTCTTTGATAGAGAAAGTGCCGAACTTATTTTGGGCCAGACTTTTTATTTATTTTAAACTTTATCTCACAAAAAGAGTACTTACAACAGGCGGACTTAATGCCATTATAGGCATTCTCTACCAGTCAAACATAGGGCAAAACAGAAAAGCGTCAAGGTGGGTGCAGTGAGATATAATAATAATAATAAGCCCGCAGGGCAGCTTGTGGCGAGCTGTTGGGGAGTGACGACCCCACGGACCCGAGTGCTCCAGAGAGTCGGTCAGGGTCTCCGTCTCCGGCGTGTCTTCGTCGGTCGGAGTGGACCCCAAGGGGACCCGCAGGACTCTCAGCTCTGGCTTGCCTTCATTGGATGTCCAGAGGGGAGTCGTAAGAGCTATATGCTCCAGGGGTGGAAGTGTTAAAGGGCATAACGCCGCGAGTAACTTCGGAGAAAGCGCAGCACACCTCTCGACACCCCTGAGCCGCTCACGCCGGTGTTGCGGCTGGCCGTCTTTACGATGGCGCATCAGGTGCCCATCTAACGAGTGGCGAGTCACCGCCTGCCTCGATAACTTGTGCAAGCAATGTTATGGCAGGTGTCCGGACTTCTTTGCAATAGCCCAGTCTTTTTTCCCACCCAAACTTAAACCATAGACCAGTACTCTGTCCATATTCTCTACATTAGCTTCCAATGCCTGCTGAAACCGGTTCACGGGTATCTATTGATGTACCCATGAATGGGTTCCAGCAGGCGTTCTACATGACATCAAATCTCTCCAAACGGCCTCTACGTGTTGGATCTATATCCCCACGCACGCCTTATAAATGACCGGGATCGAAAGACCCGAGAGTTTTAAAACGGAGATACACATAATAATAATAAAATGCTTTATTGTGCACACTACATGAAAAAAAAGATACAGACATTGAGAAAAGATATAAATTGGTAGGTAACATATAGGTTTATATATACCTAAACAAAAAAAAACATAACTGAACGAAATACATTTTTTTGAAATTAGCTTGTTTCACCCGGGAAACGACCCGACTAAAAATTTAAAAAAGATAAACACACTATTTTATTCTACTATTCGAAACAGTTAATGTTAATGATAACATTTCTCCAAGAAACATTAGGCCCTACACGTCTCACGTCTGTCGTACAAAATATCCATAAAGTCAAATATGTAGTATTCAAAAATATACAAGACAATTAAGCAAGTAATAAGAGAAGCAAAATCGAAAAAAAAAATCTTTTTCTACTCGTCGAGTATAATCTGTGTATTACAACTTCACATGCAACACTACAACCTTACTCTTTTAACGTTGGATAGTCTATGGCACTTCCGACTCAAGCATAAGAATTTTATCGATACGGCTTAGTCAATTATAAAAATTTTGAAAATAGAACTTCATACATTTCGATAAAATATTTCTTGTTTAAGGAGACTCGATTCAGTGCAAATTAGCCTACTTAAGCACGCTGCTGCGTCGCATCTGCTTTGTGATTGGTTGGCTAACAAAAACATTTTATTTTATGTTGTAGTAGAAACAATTGCTTCATAAGTCAGAAACGCGCATGTGACACCCTTCATGTAGCAACATCCATACCCTACTACGATAACCGCTTAGCGTTGCTTGTTAGTCTCCATAGGCTACGGTGGCCAAAATCGAGAAAAAAACTGTTTTAAAATTGAATTTAGCAAGGAGCAGGTACCAGGTCCTCATGAGTTACGAGGAGGTGTCGTTGACCAACCCGCCGGGGGCACGGGGCCCGGCGGCCGGGGCGCGTACGAGTATGAAGTATGAAGGTATCGCGGGTTGCGGCAGCTCGCGTATCTTAGCTGCACCTTAGCTGTATACTTTTGGTTTGTTTACCTATATAATTCTACTAGTTGAAAGTATTATTTTTTTGTCTCGTAGAAAAAGTATTGTATACAATAGTGATATAATCAAGCTTTTCAATCTCGTACCTTAACTTAAGCAACTCAGCAAGCTTCGTTACACGGTACTCGACTAACTCGACTGAAAAGCTCTCTATTATATCACGATTGTATAAAATACTATTAAATGCAGTTTTGTTTATTTAACATGGCAACATTATTTTCAAAAATAAAAGAATTGTTCCTTTCAGCAAAATGAGGTTGTGAGGTACTTTCCCTCCAGGGCCCATTCATTCTTTCCACACTGTGTATATGAATATTATGAATAAACAAGAATAAATACATATGCACGTGCGTTGAGGGTACATTTAAGAGTATTTAGTTCTGAACACGTTCTGTACCTAAAGGCCCATGAACCTATAGCCTCGTAAACAAGGACAACTTATCAAGCCAAGGGCCGTTGCCCGCGCTCCAATTTACCAATAATTACTAATTTAATTCAAAACTGATAAGTTCAATGCCGAAACAGTGCAACGAGGAAAACAATATGCAATTTGTTGTGCGTTGTGCGAAACGCATTAATCACGCTACTCTCACGTAAGCGAACAACTCGCGAACGCGGCGCGGCGCGGCGCGGCGGGCCCATTGCGTTCGCGTTCGCAACGAGATCGCCCACATCGCACAGGCGCTTGTACAAGTGCCTGACACTCTTTGATAGAGAAAGATAGTTTTATTGCGATTCCTACAAGAGGAAAGAGAAAATAGTGCCATGCTTTGTCCTTATCACCGACCGGGTGGCATCATAGGTAGGAGACGATGACTAAATACCGAAATTTATAAGAGTGAAAGAGAAAAAATCCTATGCTGCCCAAATATTATATGAATTTTATTTCTCTTACCCCTGGTTGCTCGGTGGCGCATCTATAACTACTTGTATATACTATGCATATGTCTATGCCCACGTAGAACACTTCTATAGCACCAAAGGATTGATTCACCCCGCGCCGCATCGTTTTATTTAGTCACAAAATTTCCATACATACTTGCATTTTCCGTTACCGTCATACCAAGTCTATGAAACATGGCAACGGAATGAAAAACCGGACAAGTGCGAGTCGGACGCCCATCGAGGGTTCCGTACGGTAGTAGCCTTAAATTTAGTATGATTAATGGTGGACAACAAATAACCCGACCAAATTACGTAGGTTGTTGTCAGGAACGTTGTTTTTTTAATTTTGTCGCATAGCGTATGTTCCATACTTCCATACATCGGGGTTCGGGGTTTTTGGTGCGGGAATGATTTGAGTAAGAGTACCTAGAGATAAACAGATAAGTTAGTCTGAGAAAACATCATATTATGCCTAATGAATAACGACCTGTGTGAATTTTATACTTACACACTACGACACAATTTTATTTTCATTACACAAGTTCGTAAAGAAGGATTTTTACAAAAATTGCATTTTATCCACAAGAGCGGCAAAGTCATTTGTATATTTGAGTTGATTTTTGACGTTGGCTAGAAGAATTGACTTTTAAATGATTATTTTTAATTGTAAGAATTAAAAAACCGGCCAAGTGCGAGTCGGACTCGCCCACCGAGGGTTCCGTACTTTTTAGTATTTGTTATAGCGGCAACAGCTATCATCTGTGAAAATTTCAACTGTCTAGCTATCACGGTTCATGAGATACAGCCTGCTGACAGACAGACGGACAGACGGACAGACGGACAGCGGAGTGTGGCGGAGTCTTAGTAATAGGGTCCCGTTTTTACCCTTTGGGTACGGAACCCTAAAAAAACGTTCATTTGGATTTGATTGGTAATGTTATAGAGTTAGTATTTTTAAAGCGTTGGTGTCGTGAAAAAAACTGTGGTTCACATGGTAGCAAAGTTTGATTAAATATAAAAAGTATAAGTCTGTCTGTCACCAGGCTGTATCTCATGAACCGTGATAGCTAGACAGTTGAAACTTCCACAGATGATGTATTTCTGTTGCCGCTATAACAACAAATACTAAAAAGTACGGAACCCTCGGTGCGCGAGTCCGACTCGCACTTGGAAGGTTTTTATTTAAGTCAATATACCTACTCTGGCTAATGTCAAACGTTCCCGCACCGAAAACCCCGATGTATAGAATCGCAGCGCATAAGGTGGTAAAAATAGGCACTAACGGGAATTCATACAAGCATAGAGTAACTTATACTAGAGCGGTACTGTCATAGTAAATTTTGTAACCCCAGTAAATTCACTGCCATCTGTCGACACACTTTAAAACTAAAAATAAATATTTATAAAAATACGATAAAATGTATTTAAATATGGATAAATGATTTTTTTATTTGCATTAATTATTTTTATATGATTTTGACCCATGTTCTTTCACTGGTATGCGTTAAAATTATAAATAACAAACGAAACAGTCAACGCCCTCTATACGAGTGTAGGCCAAAACTAGTGGCGCCATCTGATCGAAAATCAAATTTTCGTGATTTTCGAGGCACGTTTTTTCCTTAGACTATCCATCTATTACGGAGTTATATCTATCTTTGATACAAGTTATATGGCTCGGAGTGGAACTTTAATTTACGATTACTCCTGAGATATTCATTTAAATTGTACGGTGTAAGGGACCATTGTAATCTGTATGATATGCTTAATATAACTAACGTATTTAATTTGATAATTATTAATACTGTATCCGTGTAAATAGCTTTGCAAATACCACATATTATGAAATCTTTTTGTAGAAGATAATAATGGGTATAGTAAAGTTATCCTTAAAAGAGACATACACCATCGCGGACTTTTTTGTAGACCAAATGACAGAGACAATTCCACCATAATATTTATCAGTACGGTTTTTACTCACTATTATTTTTAGTCGCTTTTGGCGACATGTTTCGGATTCTTTGGGGATATTTTGAAATATGTCTCACGATAGTTTAAGTGCGAATTCCACCATACATTGTGTTGTTATATCTCAAACGGATTGGGGAGCGTAAAAAAAACTAAAACAACGAGTGCATTGACCCGAGCATCATTATTAGATTAGTAAGTATATATTATTACGCATCATTTTAGGATTAGAACTGTGTTTCGTTTGTTTTAATTGGGTTAATTATCAACTAAAGTCTTTTATGTTATCGTTCTTCCGTTGCGTTTTTCGTAGTAAATTATGAAAAGATTAACTAAGTATGCCGCCTTTATACAAAACATCACTCAAAGGAAATAAGCGCTCACTGTAGAGTATAGTAAAATCGATACGGATAATGGCAACTTGAGAAACAAATTTTAAGCCTAACCTAAAAAAAACCGGCCAAGTGCGATTCGGACTCGCGCACCGAGGGTTCTGTACTTTTTAGTATTTGTTGTTATAGCGGCAACAGAAATACATCATCGGTGAAAATTTCAACTGTCTAGCTATCACGGTTCATGAGATACAGCCTGGTGACAGAGAGACGGACAGACGGAGAGACGGACAGACGGACGCACGCCTGTTTTTACCCTATGAGTACGGAACCCTAAAAACAGTGCAAATATGAAAAAAAAGCTTTTTGTAAAACCTATAGCTTCTGCCCGCGGCGTCATGTGCGTGGGATGGTAATAATGATGATTGATTAAATAAGATTAACCGATTTTTTTTTAAATCTTGCCAGCAATGGACGGAACCAACTTAATAAGGCAATTACAGTTAGATTATATATAAAATAAGCTTTCATTTGATATAATATACGATTAAATAACAAAAAAAAGGAAAAAAAAACTGTACGCAATTTTACTAGGCAACCGATGTGCAATGTGTCAATGTGAATATTATCTATCATTTATTTCTTATCACAGATAAATGTAAAGTCTCTATCAAAAGGTACCACTTTGTCGCTTACCATAAAGACGAAATTTGCTTGTATTTTTATACGAATAACCTGTTAGAGCGTTCTTATGGTAAGCGACAATGTGTTACCTTTTGATTGAGAACGTCACAAATAACAGATAAGGGTAGATATTCCTTATACTAAAATTCATCTTTATCGGTTCAGCGGCTTTACTTCGATTGTATAGGAGCGGGTTTTTTGGCGGTAGGTACAAAACAATACAATACAAATACTAGACTTATATTGACCGGGATATAGACCGTGATTACCTTTTGTATTATTTGTGAGCTCCCGATATTTCGACGCAGTCGTTTTTTTTTGTCAATATAAGTCTAGTGAAACTAACCGTGAATCATTCAAAACTCTAATACAAATACTCTTTATTGCACATCTTAATAAAAAAAAACAATACAATACAATATACAATATTTTTTTATTTTTTATTTTTAAGAATTGAGTGACTTGTAAATGTATTTATTTTACCAATAAAGATCTGGATATCTGTATATCAATAATACAAAAAGAAAATAGCAACGGAAGTAGAGGTAAACAACAGGCGGTCTTATCGCTAAAAAGCGATCTCTTCCAGATAACCTTTAGGTAGGTGTGACTTAAGGGTCTCCGGCAAGCTCGGTTCTTCATACAAACGTAGTTCCGCTCTCATTTTAAAACGACTAGCTAGATTGCTCTGAAACTTAGTACTTACAATAGGATAAGGTATACCTTATACCTTATAGATATATCTATGGTTTATGCAACTTCAGATACTATAGCTAAAAAAATATAGCGAATATAAGTTTTTCATACAAAACTTGTTTTTACTCTATTTCGTTTGTTTTATAAACGGAGCTATAAACTAATTTCAGATCTAGATATACCTCATGTCATTTTATGCGCATTTCATTACAATCCAACACGTAGTTTTATTATTTTATAAGAGCGAGTATACTCAGTGAGGGATCTTGGTGTGACCCTGGATTCAAAGTCAAAGTAAAATATCGACGATATTGTGAACCGTGCCTATAAGAACCTGGGGTTCGTGTTTCGCGTCTGTGGTGAATTTGAGGATGTCGGATGCATCGAAGTAGTATACTATGCCTATGTCCGAAGCGTCCTTGAATACGCTAGCTGCGTTTGGTCTCCCCAGTATATAATTCATAAAGAAAAAATAGAAAAAATTCAGCGCTCCTTCTTGCGCCACTTAGGCTTCCGTATTAGGCAATGGGATATCGACTACGAGTCCAGATGTATTCGTCACCGCTTTTTGAGTCTCCAGAATAGAAGAGTATTATTAGACATCACTGCACTATATGATATACTCTCAGGTCGCATTGACAGTCCTTCTTTGCTGTCGGAGATCAATTTCTCAGTGCCATCTATTAGAACGCGTAATTCCGAGCGCTGCCTGTTTAGTCTACCCAGAGTTCATACCAACTATGCTCAAAATTTGCCCATAAATCGTATTCTAAAACTTTATAATAAACAATTTATTAGTATCGACTTGTTCGACTGCACAAAATCAACTTTAAAAAAAAGAGTTCAGTCACTGCTACTGAAATCTAAAAATAACGACAATTGACGAAATCTAACTAGGTAAATAATTACACACCTTAATCTTTCCGTCTTCCATTACACACTCAGTCACAGTCACATACACACACACGAACACGCACACACAATCACTCAAAACACACACGTACACATGTTATGCAAGCCATATCTAGTTTGTATAGAATGCTTTTTTACTCCCTTCTTTTTTTTGTGTTTCCACTTAGTTATTGCATGTTAATTGTACTTTTGTGGACATCTGTTATTGGCTATGTTTTCTGTTCACTATGATTTGTATTAATTTTTGTATTGCTGTTGATGCCCCAAATAAATAAAATAAAATAAAATAAAATAAATGAGAGCGGAACTACTTTTGTATGGGAAGGTGCAATTCAGCCGAGCTTGCCGGGGACTCTTAAGCATTTTAAATAAGCATTGTACTTATTTGTGATGTTTTCAATCAAAAGGTACCACATTGTCGCTTACCATAAGGGCGAAAATTGCTTGTTTTTATAAGAAAAACCTGTCAGACCGTCCTTATGGCAAGCGACAATGTGGTATCTTTTGCTTGAAAACGACACATTTATATATGAGGTTGAGGTGCGTTAGTTCGGCGCAAGCGCAACACGAGCCGCTTGCGCAGGTCAGTTCGCGATATCGGACAAAAATGTCGCGTTTTGTGGTCGCATTCAGGTCAAGTAGGGACAGCATATAACTATGGAATAATTAATTATATTCTTGTCGCATTCTTGCATATGGGCATTTTCACTCAAAATTGTACCATTTACTTGTTTTCGAAAAACCAACTTTTCGGTTATTTCTACTCGAGAACTAATCGATTTAAAAAAAAAATATGTCCCAAAAATGTATGTGAAAATGCGTTACAAAACTAACGCATTTTCACATAATTTTTGTATGGACCGTTACAATACTGACACCCAAAATTTGTATGAAAAACTGGGGACACTTTTTTTCCTTGTCTCATTCAATAGTACTCGTGATTCTGAGTCTAAATAACCCAAAAGTTGATGGTTTTTCGAAAAAAAGTAAATGGTAGGTACCATTTTTTCTGAAACCCCCGTATTCTGTATTGCTGGTTATTCCATAGGCGGATCTATTTTACGGGGAAGTCACGAGGAACATGACCGCAAATTGCGGGGATTTTTCTCTTTTACTCCAATGAAGGAGTAATTAGAGTGACAGAGAAAGATGCCCGTAATTTGCGAACTTTGATTTTTGCGGTTATAGCCCTGCGCTGTTGTGTCTACATCTACAATACATACCTTAGTTTCAATGTTTCATTTGCGAAATAATTACCAGAATCTGAGCACGAAAATTCACGATCGAATCGATGGCTTCCACGCGATCATCAGGAAGCGGTGTAGCTCGCTGTTGAGGCGATGGCTCGCCAGCTCGAATTCAAATACCATCCTCTGCACGTTGGCCGACCGGTCGGTGGGACTCACCGTAGCTGAAGCACTGGGTGCACCTACATGCCCCATTATGTAAAATTCTGTATTAATGTTATGTTTGTACTAACCCTAGATTTAAGTATAAGTATGTATGTTACTAACACATTATGGACTTTTGTAAAATAAAATATTATTGATTGATAAATTGATTGATTAAAAAATCCAATATTAAAGGATTTGCCACACTGGATGCATTCTGCGGGCAGCGGTCAGGTCAAACTTCAACTTCAAAGGTTGCTGTCAATGTTGTTCATACATAATGCGGGTTTGACCTGACCGCTGACCGCAGAACGCATCCAGTGTGGCAAATCCTTTATTGAATAAATTTTATTCATTTAAGACAAATGTACATTATTCATATACATTCAGATACATACAATGTATCGGAATGTATCCACAATAATGATTATTCGTGTCATTCTCTATAATATCAATCTTCATTCAGCCATACATTTCCTTGGGTATTTATAGTAAATTGAGCTGTCAAACCGACACGGATACTATTGGGGACTGATCGGCGAATGATTGGGCCAATCAAAAACAATAGAACCTTACCTATTGATTGAGATTTTGATTGATCGTGTAGTCGGTTTGTAATTGAAATGAGAATTTATGTTTTATAGACTGGCAAACCAATTTGCTAGGAAAAAGGAAAGAAATTCTAATATTTTTTATGGAGAATCGACTACCTTTTTTAAACCCGCCTTATTTACTAAAAAAAAAGCTTGCCAGACTACCAGTAAAATGGCTTGCCAGACTACCATAGAAATGGCATGCCAGACTACCATAGAAATGGTCATAACATAAGTAGATTGTAATAACCATGTATTTCATCGACACTCGATATGTACCTAAGTAAAAAAATAATACTACCATTTGATTCCTTACATTTTATTTAAAAAAAATTGCACACCAACAATATACATAAACGCAATATTTCATAGACAAAATCGCAATTTCCTTGTTTTCCATACATCGAAACGGCTTCTAACTAAGCAATAGCGACTTTACATGGTGACGTCACAATGTATTGCCATTTTATTAGAAGCTTTAAGACAATGGGTCCCATACAGACATTTTTTCCTTAAAACAAACCTGCTGATCGACTGATACTATTAATAAAAAAAATTGTCAAATACCCTATTGGTAAGTAAAATTATAGACATACGTTACTTACACACTCCCCGTCAGAGATAATGTAGAGAGCTTAAAATAACTTATGGGCATGAGTTTCAATCTTACCCTAGTTTGAAACCAATTTTTAATATAAATACGATTCAGCAACTCGACCAGCTCCGAAATCGAGTGTGCGAAATTAGGTCAAATGAAAATTCGGCCGGATTGCTAAAAGTGAATCTGGGAGAGCGATTCGAATTCACAAGTCTATGTGTCTTATCTCGTTTTGACATCATTCATCCGTACCGCCCGTGTTAAGGATGACTCACGTTAGACCGGGCCGTGACCGGGCCGGAACTTCCGGCGCTTCGTTTTCTATGGAAAGCATCACGTGATCACCTGTCATGTCATAGAAAAGTAAGCGCCGGAAGCTCCGGCCCGGTCACGGCCCGGTTTAACGTGAGTCATCCTTTACTTAGTTGCATAAAGGTGGGAGCGAGATGCATTGCGAGACTAATATGTCTAAAGGAACTACTACGAAGAGATGTGGCCTCGCTCTGCATTTTCTATCGCGTGTATAACGGGGAGTGCTCCGAGGAATTGTTCGGATTAATCCCTGCCGCTTCTTTTCGCCATCGCCCTACGCGACAGCATTACCATCCTCACCACTTAGATGGTTGGCAGTCCTCAACTGTGCGTTTCTCTAGAAACTTCCTGCCTCGCACAGCTAAACTGTGGAATGAACTGTCGCCTGCGGTATTTCCGGACCGATATGACCTTCAAACCTTCAAGAAAAGAGCGTATTCCCATCTTAAAGGCCGGCAACGCACTTACAACCCCTCTGGTGTTGCGGGTGTCCATGGGCGGCGGTAATCGCTTATCATCTGGTGATCCGTCTGCTCGTTTGCCTCCTATTTCATAAAAAAAAAAACGAAAAACGAAAAGCGAAATTTCGTTATCCGCCTCTCTATCGCTCCATATACACGTGCGATATAGAGGCAGATAAATAAATTAAGATGTATAGTCTGTCAAGCCATTACCGTCAGTAGAAAAGAGCGGCAAATTTAAAAAAGGATTGTGCGAAGGGTTATCGACCCATAGAAAATTTGAATTTCGCGCCTTTTTCTACTGACAAAGTTGTTTGACCGACTATACATATATAGTTTTTCGTGGTAGGCCGTCCGCTTACAGAATTTTCAACCGTCAAATAAAAAAAAAGTTATATTGTCTTCGGTTACCGCGATAGTTGTTAAAAAAAAAAGTTGTTTATTGTCGCAGTAAAAAAAAACAGTAGGTAATAGGTACAATAAGCTTAACTTACAGCAGTATTATACAAGTACATACCAATACCGTACCGTACCGTAGTACCGGCCAATAATATATCACCTTTGAGTGTTTTTGTATGAGCTTGTATAGAGTAAACAATATAGGTTAGTTTGTAGATTGCAATTTACTAGTCATTTTATACAAATATATGATGAATATTGCAATAAAATACTGTAGATTACAATAGGACACTCAGCATATTACTAAAAAACCTTTACTAAAAAAATAAAGATAACAATACATTTAAAAAAAAACCTCTATGAAAAAACCATTACATGAGACCAATTTTTCTCATCACCGTACAAAGGAATACTACTAGACAACCTAAAGCAGTGGGAAGTCACTCACAAATATTAAAAAAAAGTTATACCGTGAAAACATGGAGGTGATATATTATTGGCCGGTACTGTACAAGTAGGAACTAACTATATATATATATTTAATAAGGAGGAGGTTCTCAATTCGTTGAGGACTTTTTTTTAGCTCTTTCGATCTTACTGAAATGTTACCATTTTTCCCCGTAAACATTGTATGGCGGTAACAAATAGGAAAGTTTGAAAAATGTATAAAAAACTTTTTTCTCCTATAATGATGAAAAGGGCTCGTGATCCTGACTAGGAGTAACACAAAAGTGGCAAAAAAAGTCACAAAAAAAATGGCAAAAAAAAGAAACTCTCTGAGATCTTTGTTCTTTTAGCTTTTATATCCTTTCGCTTTTGTGTTCACATATTTTTGAGCCATTTGTGTGGATCGATATTTTTGCCTTTAACTGTACAGAACAAAGCCTAATAATGGACGCTATTAAATATTTATCATTCAAAATCATCCCTTAAAAGTCATTTCCAGCAGCCAATATGCCATTCGCGCCATTCGAAGTGAATCGTTAACCCGATTTACTTCGAATGGCGCTGCAAACCGTACATCTATATAATTAATGTTTACAACACATCGTCTGTCGCATCATCGAATCGGGTCATTGCACTCTGAATCAGCCTGTCTCTTTCAACATGTAAACATTTTTCATCTTATCGCAATGATATAAGGTACATAATTGTGTAGAATATTCTGACGGTTTTACCGTCGTTTGTTTCTGCGAAATTTTCGATAATAAAGGCGGTATTGAGTTAGGTCTTTTGACCTAATTTGAGTGTAAGAGCTATTCAGGTTTGTAAAAGAACAAAGGGTGCTTAGTGAAGGAACGCCTAGTGATTTCGATTAGTACTATGTTTCCCTCTTTACTCGATGGATAAAAAAACCGGCCAAGTGCGAGTCGGACTCGCGCACGAAGGGTTCCGTACTATTACGCAAAAAACAGCAAAACAATCACGTTTGTTGCATGGGAGTCCCACTTAAATATTTATTTTATTCTGTTTTTAGTATTTGTTGTTATAGCTGCAACAGAAATACATCATCTGTGAAAATTTCAACTGTCTAGCTATCACGGTTCATGAGATACAGCCTGGTGATAGACGGACAGACAGCAGAGTCTTTTAGTAATAGGGTCCCGTTTTTACCCTTTGGGTACGGAACCTTAAAAAGTATATGTTTTTATGATAATTTCTGTATTGTAAGTACTCCCTAAGGTTGATGGATCTGGACCAATTTCACAATTTAAAAGGAGGGGGTTTTAATTTCATTGCCATCTTCGTTTTTTTATGTATGTACATACAGTAAACTGCAGAGATAACTGACCCCCTCTGCAAACAAGTTTCTATGCAGAGGGATCAGTTATCTCTGCAGCTTACTGTAGATACTTTTTTTTATTTGCACATTATCACATTGCATGTATATCTCGTGAAAATTCAAAATAATCGCTCTGCAAACAAGTGAATATGCTGGGGGTCAGTTATCTCTGCAGCTTACTGTACTTTTTTTTTGCACATTATCACATTGCATGTATATCTCTTGTTTTTTTTTTAATACTACGTCGGTGGCAAACAAGCATACGGCCCGCCTGATGTTAAGCAGTCTCCGTAGCCTATGAACGCCTGCAACTCCAGAGTTACATGCGCGTTGCCGACCCTAACACTCCCCTCCCTCGTTGAGCTCTGGCAACCTTACTCACCGGCAGGAACACAACACTATGAGTAGGGTCTAGTGTTATTTGGCTGCGGTTTTCTGTCTGGTTCCCCAGTTGGGCTCTGCTCTAGATCTGGAATGACATCCGCTGTCCTGTGCCCTACCACACAAAGCGAGATGTCATTCGCAGTGCCCATACCTCTCTTTTGGACATAGTTTAAGGACATACCCGGGTCCGGACGTAGTTTATGGACATACCCGGGTCCATATTCAAAATAAATGCTGATATTTGCTATATTTTTAGAATGAAAGTATTAGGTACACTGGGATTGATATCTGATAAGATAAGTATGTACCATAGACCTAGCATTACATAGACCAGCTATACGCGTGCGCCCGTAAGGGTTAGACATAGATGACGTCATAAACGTGGAGATACCATATTGGTAAAAATTACCCCAATATTTGATATCACGTTGGGGCGATTACCCTGGAGGCAAAGTTAGCTGGCAGTCAATGGGCCGTTCTTTTTAGGCGTATGAATAATGAAATACCTCCTATAATTCGCGCAGGTAGTACAAAACTAAACATGTTTAGTAAATAAAACGTAAAATAAAATGTATTATGGGTTTTAATTAAAAGAAATCACAAATCGCAATCACACCAATTAATGTACACCACATTTAATCTTCACAACATTTGTTTATTTATTTTTTGGAATTAGAAGTACGAAAAAATTTCATACAAAACAACCATAATTAAACAAGCAACGAACAAACATGACATGTCACGTACTTATTTGTTTGCCACAACCTCGGTTGTGGCAGCGGTGGAAAAGTGAAACTATGACAAGGACAAACAATAACAGCGCTTTCTCTGCTACTCCTACTGAAAGATACATAAGACTATCCCGTTCGGTCATTTTCCCCCACCCCTCATGACCGATCCAGTTATACTAGATTCATGGTATGTACTCGTAATACGAGTATATTATATGTGCGAGTACTATATTAGTCGGTGGAATTTTGCAATGTTTAGCGAGTCGAACACTCAAACTGGTGAGTGTAGGAAAAACTACCCTTTTCTTACCTTGTCCGAGGAACCAGGGGTGATCAAATATCAAAATATCTAATATCTTTATTTTGCATAAAATATGATACAAAAGATGGACTGCAACTAAGAAGCACATGCATACTGATCACGGATTGAACAGTGCCAGTACTGTCAAATACCACCAACGAATCGGCGGCTCCACCAAAGATCTCAAATTGAGGGTCTTTCTCTTTATTAGGGACTTTATATAGGGACATTCTTACACAAATTGACTAAGTCCCACGGTAAGCTCAAAAAGGCTTGTGTTGCGGGTACTCAGACAACGATATATATAATACTTATACAAATACTTAAATACATACATAGAAAACATCCATGACTCAGGAACAAATATCTGTGCTCATCACACAAATAAATGCCCTTACCGGGATTCGAACATTTCAAACCCGGGACCATCGGCTTCTAGGCAGGGTCACTACCCACTAGGTCAGACCGGTCGTCTTTTACTTCAATTAAGGCGTAATTAAAGTGACCGAGAAAGGTGCCCGCAATTTGCGAATTTCGGTGTTCGCGCTAGGCCCTCTGTAACAGCATTCGACCGCGTGCGCCTCAGCGTAGTTTTACGTAGGCGAACACTTGCGAACGCGAAGCGAAGCGATGCGGCGAGATCGCCCACGTATGACACTTCTATAGGTATCAAAGGATTGATTCACCCCGCGGCACATCGCTTCGCTTCGCGTTCGCGTCTTGTTCGCCTACGTAGTACGCTGCGGGGTACTCGGCTCAACGTGCGTCTGACTGTCTTCTGACGCTTTGTCTGAGTTCGGCGGGTCGCAGGCCTGATAACCTTCAAATGTTGACACAGTTGTAAGCCGTATTTTGATAAACTACGCATTTTTCGATAAACATGTGTCGATAGTCACCGTAATCGTTATCAAGGTCTTTTAAGGGCGTTCACAGCTGAATATTTAGTATTCAAATAATGCTACATTAGGTGAATGATGCTCTGTAGCAATCAAAACAAATGTCACGCAATCACAATTAGATAAGGATGTGCCGATGGAAATTTTTCCTAAAGGAAAAAATCGATAATTTATCTCTTTTTACAAGCTTTTATTTAAATTGCCCTGTGTTAGTATTTGTTTATTGTTTATTAATACAACACACAAGCTTACAGTTTACATGCCAAATACCAAAGCGCTTACATGCTACACAATAAGATTCAACTATTATTTACAATATACACAACAAATAAAACATTACAAACGAGGTAGATGCAGATAGACAAAGATAAGATTCAAGATTCAAGCATTTATTCATAAAACATAGTGTTTTACATGTCAAGTTTCATAAGTTCAATTTGATACAATTCATTCACAAAATTGGGTAGGTACATAATAGGTAATTAGGTACACACATAGTTATGATTAATAATATTGTACAAGGTTTAGGTTTTCAATTTAGTCACTACACGCTTCGACAAATTCGTTAATAGACGAGTATACAGATGTCTGTTGATTTGTTAGTAAAAAATACAAATTTATTAACAAAAAAACCAGCCAAGTGCGAGTCGGACTCGCGCACGAAGGGTTCCGTACCATTACAAAAAAAAACAGCAAAAAAATCACGTTTGTTGTATGGGAGCCCCATTTAAATATTTATATTATTCTGTTTTTAGTATTTGTTGTTATAGCGGCAACAGAAATACATCATCTGTGAAAATTTCAACTGTCTAGCTATCACGGTTCATGAGATACAGCCTGGTGACAGACGGACAGACGGACAGACGGACGGACAGACGGACAGACGGACAGCGGAGTCTTAGTAATAGGGTCCCGTTTTTACCCTTTGGGTACGGAACCCTAAAAAAGGCATATACCATCAGATCCACAGCGGAGGCTTCGTAAAATTACAGAAAGCTCATCCACCTCAGGTTTCAGCATTTGTTTGGTGTTTGGTGTGGTGTGTTGTGTGCAGGATTAATTGTTAGTGTGGGTCAAATCTCGGAAGCTTTTGACCCACTTCCGGATTACCGATTGAGCTGAAATTTTGCATACATAATTATGTAAATCGGATGACAATGCAATATTATGATGACATGGAGCTGATCTGATGACGGAGACAGGAGATGGCCATGGGAACTCTGTGATAAAACAATGTAAACGAATTGTGTTTAGGGTTGTTAGAATTGTCTCGATGACTATTATTAGTTGCCTGTGGAAAGTAAAGTACTGTCAGCGATAAAAGCTTGTAAGTACCAAAAAATTTTTTGCCGAAAAACTTGTTGAACAAGTCTTGTTCTTCCATAATTCTCTGTCGCCCGTTATCTTATCATTCACTTGATCCCAATTAATTCTGACATTAATTACTCTGAATGCATACTATAAAATTGTTCGGTAGCTATTGTTTTGACCAAGAAATTTATTTTTGTCTAATAATTTGACATTTAATTTTCTGTAATATTTTGATATTAGTGTATACTTTGAATTGTTCGTTATTCTTATTGCATTGCGTTCATTCTCTTGTACAGCATACACGTTTTTTTAGGGCTCCGTACTCAAAGGGTAAAACGGGACCCTATTAATAAAACTCCGCTGGCTGTCTGTCTGTCTGTCCGTCTGTCACCTGGCTGTAACTCATGAACCGTGATAGCTAGACAGTTGAAATTTTCACAGATGATGTATTTCTGTTGCCGCTACAACAACATATACTAAAAACAGAATAATAGTAGATTGTGTCACAAGGGAGCAAAATGACATATTTACGGCGAGGGCGTACAATTGAATCCTGAGCGTAGTGAGGGATTCAAGTGTTAACGCCCAAGGTTCATATGTCTTTGTGTTCAATATTTCATACTGGCAACAAAATGTCCTCGAACAGAAAAGTGCCACTTTGATACCTCCTAGCAGGGAAGAAAAGTTCAATTTTCGAATAGGTGATGTGAAAAATAAATATTTAAGTGAGACTCCCATACAAGAAACTTGTTTTTTTTTTGCCGTTTTTTGCGTAATGGTACGGAACCCTTCATGCGCGAGTCTGACTCGCACTTGGTCGTTTTTTTTAATGTTATCACCTTATGTAATTTAACTATGTTCTTGCAATATATTATTGATTCATTGATTTTGTTCCGTTCATATCATTCCTGTTTTTTTTTTTACAAAAAGGCAAGCATTTGACCGCTATCTCACCTGATGGTAAGTGCCGATGCAGTCTAGGATGGATCATGCTCACCTAAAAGATGTCTAGTTTAAAAAATGAGCTCTGAAAACATTCCATTGGAACATGTGTTATCCCGGATGGGCCCGCTTACCTGCTTACTGTCCTGTATTTTGTACTATCATGGAGTCCAGAAGGGACCTTCCGTGAACCTTACGCAGTTGAAATAAGGATTACAATTAGTTAACAGTGTGTACTTAATTACTTAAAAACAGGAAATTAAATATTGATGACGGGACTTTACCTGAATCAAACTATTGACCAATTTGTTTTTGCCGTATACCTAAATTGAACTATTTCGTCATTCACAAAATGAAACAAATATATGTCTTCCTGGTTCCAAAACTTAAGGATAATAACTATTGCGTCAATATCTGGCTTGTTGTAGGTATATCCTCGTACTCGTGGTCCATTCCCGAAATAGTTTTAATATTTTGACTTGATTATAAGGACGAGGAAAACGAACAGAAGTAAATTTCACTGAAATGGACCACGGTTGAATATGATGAAATATTTCGCAATTCCATTATATATTTATATCTACTTTTGACTTCATGTATGAAACAACTCATCATAATTATAATCATTTTAGCCTTCTGTTGCCCACTGCTGAGCATAGACTGCTGATACAAATTTAATGTATTATAAGGTTTTTGGCAGCATGCAAATGGGTATTTGCATGCTGCCAAAAACAGCTAAAAAGGCAAGACCATGTAACTTTTATAATATCTATGTAAAACCCTTTTTATGTGAAAATAAATGATTATGATTATTATAGGCCTCTCTCCGTGTACGACACTTATCCCGGTCCTGGGCCAGTCTCATCCAGAAGTGCCCCGCGATCTTCCGAATGTCGTCCACCCAACGAGCTATATAATGGCTGCCAGGCGCACACGAAACAGCTAAATATTGTTATTATAGTCCCAAACTAAGTAGGTAACGTCCCTCTTTAGATAATTCTATTTTTCTCTGCGGTTGATTGACAAATATTGCCTCAACTATTTATTTGAATCCATTTAAAATTTTATTATCAAGGTACCTGGTATATATAATTTGGTAGCTTAGTGTCCTGCTTGGCAAATGCTTTTACCAAGTACAAAATATTTAGATACTCGTATTTGGTATTGATTTTAATCGCACAATGGAGTAAAAAACGTGATGCTCATAATAAAACAGAATCAATGTCTTAAGCTCGCTCCGAAACTGTTAATTTTCCTCACTATTATTGTGCAATGTTTTTTTAATAAGCAAACAATAATTTGCAACGAGATAGGTATGATGCGTCACCTGCAAATACTAAAGTTGTTGCACAAATTTCCACAAAATAGCTGCAGCTGTTATCTTATCGTTTTACTACATTTGCCCAATGTGTATGTCTGTCAGCTATCGGTCGAGGAACTCTTGATAAACGTATGCGAAAGCATTTATCCTGAACCTCTAGTATAAATTTCATTCAATAGTGTGACGTTGCGCACATTTTATATGGGATTTTGAGTTTCCAAAACGTAACGTCCCGGTTGGCGCGCTGTTCAAAATCTCATACAAAATGAGACTTAACGCAAACGCGTACGGCCCGGCCACGACATCGCGCGGCGGCGTCAGCGGCGAGCGGCGGCCATAGGTGGAAACGAAAGGTCCGATCGCTGTATCTCGCTACAACCTATGTCCGCCGCTCGCCGCTGCCGCGGTCGCGCGATGTCGTGGCCGGGTCGGTAGGTCCGTCACGTTATCAAATGAAATTTACACTAGGTGATAATACTATTACTTATTCTGTGACTTGGGGGGGTACTGATATGTGAGGTTTTTGTACGTATATGTAAATGTTCCTTGACCTGGTGAGGGTATAAATATTTTGTTTACGTACGTAATCGTGAAGTCACTGGCTACGTCAAAACGTCGATATCTCATTTGGTTGAATTCTTATCTACCGTGTATTTGACTGTTTATTTGTTTATGCATTTTATTTTTAAGTTACATACCTATTCTAAGAACAGGATTATATTTAAGTTTACTAGCCACAACTTTGTGTAAAAATCTTATAAACATTCTAAAAATGCAGTTTGACCCATTAGGAATTCAATTAAATAAAAACATTTACACAACATTTTATGCACAGTCAAGGGCATAAATATATATACATTCCCAGTCTCAAAAATATGTGTACGCTCTTACACCTCAGACCTCACATATTTTTGAGCCATTTGTCTGGATCGATATTTTTGCCTTCGACTATACTTACCCATATTAAATCACATTTACAAACGGGTCTATCGCGAATTTATTTTGTTACCTTTATTTACCGACATTTCGACACAGGTTTCAGATTGTGATTTAATATGTGTTCAAACCGCGAAAGTTTTAAATGTTATATGTACTTACCCATAGTCAAAAATCTCCTAATTACTATGGTTCAAAATTCACTCCGATTTTTGTTTGGGCGTGATGACGCAGTTTTAATGCCAGATATTTTCATGAAGGAGAGACATAACTAGAACAAAAGAAAAAAAAACATTGAATTTAATATTCTGTTGATAGTGTTGAAACTGTGGACTAAAGTTGTAGTATTGGACTAATAGGACAGATTAAATAATAGTACTACCGTACAGAAAGGAAACTTCCTACAAAGCCGAAGTTTGACAGCGGTTCAGGGTCGAATCATGCTATCCCTTTCTAATATATGGCACTATCCCTTTCGGCTATTTAGGGTTGTCAAAATTCAAGTCATTATGTTATTTGTGGTCATACACGCAAAGGAACGTCAATTTGTGCCAACCCGAACGGAGCCGAGTTTGCCCGAAGCGAGAAGTTTCGTACCCCTGCTAATACTTGGGTTGTATGATTTACGATACATAAATATAGGTAATTACTTTTCAGATTTCAGAATGTTAACTTTAACGGTGTAGGCTGTGTATTGTTTGATAGTATCTACTTTATGTAGATAACGAATATGATAAAGGAATAGAATTACCTACTTCAAATTATCTGTTTATTTAAAGCTTTTCTTTAACTTGCCCTGTTAATGCTAGTAGGTATCCTAATTTCTTGTTTTGATATTATGTCAGTAATAACGTGTAAATAAACTTATTTATTATGAAATAAGATTCAAAATATTATATCAGACTTGACAGGAAATATTTAAATTCAGCCCAACAAGGAAAACCTAATGATTACAAATTTTAGAAAAAAAATATTAACGCGGAAATGTTATGAAACATTTGACAGTTTTCGTTTTCATTTGAACGCTCATACCTAAGTGGGTGCTACTATCATTTAATACAGTTATTATGAATTTTCTTCTCTTGATTTATAGTTACCCAATTTAATGCTGATACATACAAACCTTCCTCTTGAATCACTATCTATTATTTAAAAAAAAACGCATCAAAATCCGTTGCGTAGTAGTAGTAGTAGTATAAATCACTTTATTGTACACAACACAGGTTTACAAAAATAAATTATAGTAATGGAAGTACAAAGGCGAACTTATCCCTATAAGGGATCTCTTCCAGCTAACCTTCGAGTAGATGAGTGGAAAACTATAGCCAGGTCAGATAGACAAACTTACAGGATGTACAAATTAATATTTAAAAAAAGAAATAACACTAAAGATTAAAATACATAAAATACATACTAGCATACATACATACAATACAATACTAAATAAATCTCGCACAACGTATCAGCATTGCGATACAGTGGGGAAATGCCACCAGCATCCTTGGTACAATGCCTCAAGGGCCTATTTCAGATTTAAGCTAGTTATTAATTTCGTTTACGTAGTACCACTGTATATATCTTGTATGTAAATGAATACTAAATATATATTAAAGAAGTAGTTTTAAAGATCTAAGCAGCAAGCGACTTTGTTTTATACTATGTAGTGACACTGCCATGAGTCATGAGTCAATGGTACCTATGGTGTAACGTGTCAGTTCATATTAAAGATCAGCTATCCTCCTCCGTAGCCAAAACACGCGTGACCGTCCCGCTGGTCACATCCGGTTTCCCGCTAAATTTCGTAACTGTTTAAAAAGACTTGCTATTTAAAAAAATACCATCGTGTATCTAAATTTTAGCGTGTGGCAGTAATGACAGTGGTTTTGTGACGTTGTAACCTGATTTTGATCTACTTAGAATATTTTTGGGACTCAAAAAAGTTTGTTTATGACACAACAAAAAAAAAAGATTTTTTTTTACTCTGAAATTATCCGAAATTAGGTAAAACCACGTAAAACATCAGAGTTTTGAGTTGAGAACATTTATTTATTAAGAATACATAATTATGTGACAGATAATTTTGTGACGTGTTTCTGTGACGTTGTAAAACTTTCCTTTTGATGTAAAACTACAAGATTGTGACGTAAAAGACATGACGATTGACATGATTGTGACGTTTGAAACAAGTACTTAATTCCTTATTTATGTGGAAACGAAACAAATCGGTAGGTGTCAGCTAATCGTGAACCGGCTCGTCACTGACAAACTGCATCGCTCTCAAATATTAAATAGGCTTCAAATAAAGGTACAGAAGCTTAATACAATAGTTTGTGAAAAATTCAGAAGTGATTCTGTGATTATAACGCAAAAGAGTGATTTATCGTTTGAAACAAGTACTTAATTCCTTATATTTGTATGATAATTATATATACGGATTCTTGTGTTAGAGGATTCTTGTGTTATAAAATACAATAATTTGTGAAAAATTGAGAAGTGATTCTGTGGGTACCAGTTACAGGTAAGGTAAGAAATTTTTAAATTTTTACTTAAATTTTAATATTTTACATTGACCGCCTGGTGGATTTTTTTTAGTTAACCGTCTATTATAAAAATAAGTACCAATTAAATAACTACCTTAATAACATAAGGTATAATAACTATCCGTTCAGTGTACCCCTTACATTTCATTAAAGTGTTAAGAGGGGGCTCTTCGTGTTGGCTTCGGCTCCGCGCACGCCTCCCAAATGTCCGGAACACCATTGTTCCGTGATGGGAAAGACATAACCAATAATAACCATAACATAACAAACAAACGGGAAAAATAGTAGGACAAGCTATCATACACAGGACCCTTGGCCTCGCTAACTTTGCACAGACTTGGCAGTGAGAATGCATACATAATACATTATCTTTATAAGCTCTATACTTGGCCACAGGGCGGACACGCTATACATCAAAAATCACTTGCGTTTCTATGTGTGAACGGCACGTCTGTGCACGCGGCATGCGTCATTGTGTGAGTAAGTTGCTTAAATACCGTACTGAGTGGCCGGCAAACGGCCGTCAATCTGCTGTCGCGGGGCGAGGTAATTCAAGTCGGGGCGGGGCGGTGCGTGGCCGTTCTGTATGATAATATTATTACTTATTCTGTAACTTGGCGTAGCACTTGTCATGAAAACTTAGCGTGGTCCGACTTTAACATATTACTATGCTTTCGATACGATACTTTTTGCTAAAATCAGACGAATATTGACAAATCTATTGACACCAGAATAATATATAACAATATTTTATAATCAAATAAAAAATCAAGCTACGTTTATTCTCAGGCTACAAACCTTACAGAGTAACATAAGTACAATAATTAGGTACAAACTTTAAAAACTAAAAATCATCTTGGCGAACCGTTTTTTTGCTGCGGCACCTGTTCTGGTGTAGCTTTCGGCAGATTACCCACGGAATGCCGAAATACCACACAAATAATTTGGCTTTAATAGATAGAACATTAGACGAAAATAATTTTTATTTTACTGGTGTACGTACGACACCATATTTGAAATTATCAAAAAAATAATATCAGCCATACTGAAAAAAACTATTGACACCATTTTACAACTACCAATTTGTTTATCTTTATCTATTTGACTTTAAGGCCAATTCGAGTTTTAGTTATTCGATCTATTTCCGATATGATAGGTATAGATCTGTCAGTGTCGTGTCGTTTTAGGCTGAAGAAATGTCACTTTTAACACTGGCATATCATATCGGAAACAGATCGAATTACTAAAACTCGAGAGGAGTTGCTTGTCGACCGCCAATTTGGTGATATCGAGTCGGGATTTTTTTTTTAGGGTTTCGTACCCAAAGGGTAAAAACGGGACCCTATTACTAAGACTCCGCTGTCCGTCTGTCTGTCTGTCTGTCACCAGGCTGTATCTCATGAACCGTGACAGCTAGACAGTTGAAATTTTCACAGATGATGTATTTCTGTTGCCGCTATAACAACAAATATTAAAAACAGAATAATATAAATATTTAAATGGAGCTCCCATACAACGTGTTTTTTTTGCTGTTTTTTTCCGTAATAGTACGGAACCCTTCGTGCGCGAGTCCGACTCGCACTTGGCCTTTTTTTTTGTATACCACGTCGGTGGCAATCAAGCATACGGCCCGCCTGCTCATTAAAGTTGTTTAAAGTGTAATACTGATAGCTTATTATGCAGTAAACTAATGTGGAAGTGTGCGGATAATGAAGAATTAATCTAGATACGGGTTTATCCACCGTTTTGGCGTCAACGCCAAGTAGCCCCACGTGTCCCTTGTATAGTCCTCCTAACGCTTTTTATTATTAAGTACTGAGGTAATTAATACTAAACCCGACTTAAATTATAATTGTAACTTGGTAAGCCATTTCCGACAGTATCAGTTAGCTATTTAAGAAACTCTTAATATGGCAACAAATTTGCCTATTAAATTGGTTGTCAGGTCAGCTTTACAAGAGCTAATAAAATCACCGTCTTGTACTAACCGTACTATTTTAGTAGTATTTAAAGAACCTAAGACCTTGATACTGGCGAAATAGTCCCACTGGACTTCAGTGCAGCCATAATTTTAAAAGAATAAATGAATGACTCGAATTGGCATATTAGAATGATAAATGATAAGGCGAAGGGAAAATTCTAAGTATACTGAATCGTCACCGGCCGCAACGTGACCTCGTTACGCCTTTGACCTCCTTATCACTCCCAATATCAATGCTACTCGTATATTTATTGCCATTTCTGAATTAATTTAACTATCTGTCTTTATAGCTTTTAGTTTCTTAACTTTTTAGGGTTCCGTACCACAAAAGGAAAAAAACGGAACCCTTATAGGATCACTCGTGCGTCTGTCGGCCTGTCTGTATTTCCGTTTGTCACAGTTGTTCTTCGAAACTACTGGACCAATTAAGTTGAAATTTGGTACACATATGTAAGTTTGTGACCCAAAGATGGACATGTGACGTAGACAAATTAATTTTGAACACTTTTGGGGGGTAAATGAGAAAGTTAAAAAATAAAGTTTTTCAAACTATATCGTGTCACATATCGAAGGAAAGAGCTCATTGTGAGAATGTCAAACATATTTTTTTTATAATTTTACGATAAACAGTTTAGAAGCAATTCAAGAAAATAGGCAAAAAATTACTATTCCCCCCCTTTATCTCCGAAACTACTCCGCACTTGGCCGGTTTTTAAATACAAAGAGGATAGGGTGATATCTAAAACAGTTGGGGGGGGGGGGGGGGGGGTTGGGAACAGAAGTAGGTAAATGATAAGACATTAGGCGAAGGGAAAATTCCAAGTTTATTATTACTGAAACGTCGCTGGCCGAAACTTGACCCCGTTGCGCCTTTGACCTCCTTATCACTCCCAATTCTCCCAAATACGCTACTCGTGCTAATATTGCAATTTCTAATTTTATTAACTCTCTCCCCCTTTCTAGCCTTTAATTCCTTATAAGACTTCTAATAAATACAAAGATAGGGAACCTAAAACAGTTGGGGTGGGGAGGGGGGGGGGGGGATTTAAGTAGGTAACCGATAAGACATTAGGCGAAGGGAAAATTCTAAGTGTATTAAAATTGAATCGTCTCTGGCCGCAACTTGAACTCGGTGCGTCTTTGACCTCATTATCACTCCCAATATAAATGCTACTCGTACTAATAATGCATATCTAAATTTATTTAACTATGTATCTCTTTATAGCCTTTATTTTTTTAAACTTTTTAGGGTTCCGTTCCTCAAAAGGAAAAATCGGAACCCCTATAAGATCACTCGCGCGTCTGTCTGTCTGTCTGTCACAATCACAGCCTATTTTCTCCGAAACTACTTGACCAATTAAATTGAAATTTGGTACACATATGTAAGTTTGTGACCCAAAGATGGACATGTAACGTAAACAAATGAATTTTAAACACGGGGGCCACTTTGGGGGGGGGGATAAATGAGAAAATTAAAAAATAAAGTTTTTCAAAGTATATCGTGTTACAAATCGAAGGAATGAGCTCATTGTGAGAATCTCAAACATATTTTTTTTATAATTTTAGGATAAACAGTTTAGAAGTAATTCAAGAAAATAGGCAAAAAATTACTATTCCCCCTTTATCTCCAAAACTACTCGGCACTTGGCCGGTTTTTAAATACAAAGAGGATAGGGTGATATCTAAAACAGTTGGGGGGGAACAGAAGTACGTAAATGATAAGACATTAGGCGAAGGGAAAATTCCAAGTTTATTATTACTGAAACGTCGCTGGCCGAAACTTCACCTCGTTGCGCCTTTGACCTCCTTATCACTCCCTATTCTCCCAAATCACTGCTACTGCTAATATTGCAATTTCTAAATTAATTAACTGTCTATCTCTTTCTAGCCTTTCATTCCTTAAACTTTAAGACTTCCTAATACAAAGAGGACAGGGGACCTATAACAGTTGGGGGGGATACTTACATAAGTAGGTAAACGATAAGACATTAGGCAAAGGGAAAATTCTAATTGTATTAAAATTGAATCGTCTCTGGCCGCAACTTGAACTCGTTGCGTCTTTGACCTCCTTATCACTCCCAATATCAATGCTACTCGTACTAATATTGCAATTTCTAAATTAATTTAAGTGTCTTATCTCTTTCTCGCCTTTAATTCCTTAAACTTATACCCTACAAATAGGATAGAGATCTATAGTGATAATAACTGTATGGGTTGAATTCAGGGGCGTAACTAGAGGATATGGGGAAGTCACCAAATTTGCGCCTCCTGACGACTGACAAAAGTTTCCCTGCTGCTGCCTTTTGCCCATTTTGGCGCCCCGGCTTGGATGGCGCCCGGGGCACTTGCCCCCTCTGCCCCCCCCCCCCTCCTAGTTACGCCACTGGTTGAATTATGAAAGGGTCACAAACGAAATAAAACTATGAAAACGGATTATATCGCGTATATTGAATTTATAATACATCCCGGGTGCCACCCGTTGACCACGAACGCTGTAAAAGGTTCGAAACGTCGGGATGTATTATAAATTCAATATACGCGATATAGCCGTCACAAACGATTTCGATTTTGAATGATACAAGAAAATACTTGTTATTATTATAAAGAAGCCATAAACAATGAAATTGCCGCAATCGCAACCTGTAAACCCGAAAAAAGTAAGGGTAACCAATCGATTCCTTACATAACTTACATTTACTATATACATGAACGCAATATTTCACCGAGAAAAACGCAATTTTCTTGTTTTGTCCATACTTCAAGATGGGCTCTCAGTGAACTTGACGTCACGTTCACTTATCGTTTTGTTAGGAGCGTTTCGCGAGTGAAGTACAACTGTCGGACTTTGACTATCATTGCTGACTTTTGTATTGCTTTAATGCAATGGGTCCAATATAGACATTTGATCCTAAAAATAAACCTGATCGATTGATACCATTCTATTGATGAAAATTTGTCATCTAGCCTATTGAAATCAACATCGCGGTTTTAGATCGCGTAGACAATGTCTTGAGGTGTTAAGCCTTATTGTATTTAATTTTATCGTGTCTAAGATAAAAGATAAAGATAAAAATCAATGTATTCAAGTAGGATCTGTTGGATCGCTTTTGCATCGTCAAAAATCTACATTTAAACGAAATTAATACTAAACTAGAAATAAAGCATGCATGCGCATAAAGTGCGATTACCTAATGGTAGTTACATACAAATTATACTTACCTACTTGTTGGCTGAATCAGCATTTTATATCTAATAGGTTATGAAATCTATGTTTTTTATCTTGCCCTGTTAGTATGTAAGTTTGTTAGTTAGTGTCAGTTAAGACTTGCAAGTTAAATTTGACCCTTTTCCCGACTTCCAATGAAGCTGAAAATTTGCATACATATGTAAGTTGGGTGGATTGGGGTTGGGTGGGTGTTTATGGTACCATCGAGCTGATCTGATGATGGAGACAGGAGGTGGTCATGAACTCTGTGATAAAACAACGAAACCTAACTGTGTTTGGGGTTTTTAGAATTGTCTCGATGAGTTTCCCTGTGGCGATAACAGCTTGTACCAAAAATGTAATTTATGGCAAAAACTTATTAATTTTGCCTTCACACATGAAAAATTATGCAATAAATTATAAGTACATAATACATAATATCATAAATTCGAAAGTGTGTCTGCCTGTCTGTCTGTCTGTTACCTCTTCACGCTTAAACCGCTGAACCGATTTAGTTGAAGTTTGGTACAGAGATAGTTTGAGTCCCGGGGAAGGACATAGGGTAGTTTTTATCCCATAAGTCATCGTTTAAGGGGGGATGGAAGTTTGTATGTGGAATCGATAAAAAGCAGATTGGTTAAAAAATAACCAAACTACTACCACGATACCAGACGAAGTCGCGGGCAAAAGCTAGTACAAAATATATGGTGTACCGAACTATATTTGACTACTTTGGTTGCTACAAAGTATTTAACGCTTAGTGTACAGTCAAGGGCATAAATATATATACATTCCCAAAGTTTCAAAAATATGTGTACGCTCTTACACCTTATAGACAATAAAGTCGTGTTCACATATTTTTGAGCCATTTGTCTTTATCAATATTTTTGCCTTCGACTGTACATTGAGGTCTTTCTTCCTTTGTAATTCAAAGTCACGTGACAAATACACACGAAATCATATTTATACACTAGTGTGCAAAAGTATAATTCATACACAAACCAAAACAACTGCATTTCACCTGAGTCAACAGAGCGGGACGCGGATACGCGTCGTTACGGGTGCGAGAGAGACGGGAGATACCATGACCTTAGTCAACGGCGGTCATTGACATTACAATGATAAGCTTATCAAATTTCGGCTGAATAATCTTTAGCAAGTTATTAATGCCCTTGGTTGATAATTACTATTAACGTGTATTACCATTGTACAACGTGGGGGGTAAGTGAAATATCGTACGAGAGTCTATATATTCACGACAGCCGCAGGTAAACAATATTCTTACACCCGGAGTTACACACAATGTTTTTCATCACACTTGTGAAAAAGAAAACCGGCCAAGTGCGAGTCGGACTCGCCCTCGAAGGGTTCCGTACCATTACGCAAAAAACGGCAAAAAAGTCAAGTTTGTTGTATGGGAGCCCCACTTAAATATTTATTTGATCCTGTTTTTAGTATTTGTTGTTATAGCGGCAACAGAAATACATCTTAGAAAATTTCAACTGTCTAAGCTATCACGGTTCATGAGATAGAGCCTGGTGATAGACGGCCAGACGGACAGCGGAGTCTTAGTAATAGGTCCCGTTTTTACCCTTTGGGTACGGAACCTTAAAAATGCCCGTCACACACTTGGAAGGGACTTAATACAAGGTGTCCTTAGCAGTCCTAACTGTTGGCAGTAGATGATGAGTCGCTCTAAGGCATTTTTTCAGTCAGTCGAATGCCCCCAGAAAATTATGCCATATCGGAGTCTAGAAGATACATATGCATGATAAGCGGAATAAAATAAATCTTTGAGTGGGTCTCCCATACAACAAACGTGATTTTTGCTGCCGTTTTTCGTGTAATGGTACGGAACCCTTTGTGCGCGAGTCCGGTTCACACTTGGCCGGTTTTTTTACAATAGCGAGATTCGGTTGTCGCCTGACGATAGATAATTATTTCAATACTTTTAATTTAAGTACCATCAAGCATATTTAATGCATAATTAACAGTTATTAAACATACCTGAAGTACCTGAACTGTAACAAATGTTTTTAAGACAACAATAATACCAACGATTTTTCAGCCGCAAACATAACTTTGCCTTGCAATATTTTCGTCATTCGGGCTAAGCTCATAAGCATTGAATTACCCTTCATTGCCTGAAGGCCTACCGCGAACACCGAAATTCGGTGCATCTGTCTCTATCACTCTAATTACGCCTTAATTAGAGTAAAAGAGAAAGATGCTCGCAATTTGCAAACTTCGGTGTGCGCGGTAGGCCCTCTGGCCTGGTTCCGTTCCCAATGTCAAAGGTCAAAGTCATCGTTCTCACTTCAACCTTATTGCGTACATATAAGGTCTATCGTTGGTCATTTAGAGATAGAACATTGACGAATTTAGACCTTGAAGACTGCCTTAACATAAAATAAATGAGCTTGAGATTAGATAAAAATACGTTGAATATTTTTGCAGTAGGTATCTCTACTCGTACATATGGTGCTATTGGTGCTAATTAGCACTTTACGTGCCTATGTCGAATATTTAAAGGGCTGTAATAGTGCCTACATTACGATACAAGTGCGAAAAGTAGGAAATTAGCAACGAAGGGCCATAAATTAAATCATTACTTAAGGAGTGTTTTAAATCGACACGAGTAGGTGTTACACTGAATATAGGCCAAGCAATGAAACAAAAGAATTTTACTAATGAAGTCAACCTCAAACTCCAAATTGTCCACGCACACAGCTTTTCAAAAAAGACAATAACATGAAAAGTAAAAGTGCACACACGCGTACCCTGACCTTCCGCAAGTCGACGCCCGAATGGGGTCGCCGACCCACGCGGCCGAGCGCGCCCGAAAAACGTCGGACTTTCGCTCAATGAAAACGAACTGGTTGAATTTCGAATAATGATGTTCGGAATTCAAAAATTTAAGGAATTTAGCATCTTAATATTCTTAATTCCAGAAACGGCGGGCTTTCGCTCAATGAAAACGAACTGGTTGAATTTCGAATAATGATGTTCGGAATTCAAAAATTCTTAATTCCAGAAACGGCGGGCTTTCGCTCAATGAAAAGCCATTGAACTTGTATGAAAACTGAACAAGTGACGTCGCGGTCAAGTCAAAGTCACCTGCTTTCCTTTAGTTCTGTCCAATTTAATAGAAATAGTGTCAAAAAATAACTGCTGTCTACGTTACGTTTTTCTAATAATTTTCTGGTGCATGGTGTGAAATAATTTAAGTAAATATTCTTTATTGTGCACCATAAAGTTAAAAAAATACACAGAAAGCGAAATACAAGTTTAAGACTAGGTAACAACAGGCGGTCTTATCGCTAAAAAGCGATCTTTTCCAGACAACCTTTAGGTAGCAGAAAAGTTAAGTACTTACAACTTTGAACGGGTAGTGCCGATATATATATAAATTAACAAAATTTATAAACTTGATAAAAAAATATATATACCAAATACAAATACAATAAATATTTACACATATATATACATACATACATATATAATCAAATAAAAAAGGCAAGTTAAGGCAGTGATAGGAAATGTAATTTCAATAGATTTTTAAAAATGGGAAGGGATTTAACACATCTGATATCTAACGGCAAAGCATTCCACAGCCCACAGCCGAACAGCTCGAAACGTAAAAGTATATATAATTTATTTTAAATACAGGCAACATCCCTATTACCAAAATAACGGGTTGAAATGTATGTATTGTACTAGAATATAGCTTAAATATTAGGTTATATAATAGAAAGTCATTTACTTATTTTTAAATACTATTTTAGCAGGAAAACGAATCGATTTTATAACCTATTATTAATATGGCTGAGATTTGGTTACTAAAAATTACACGTGTAAAGGAAAGGTGGTGGCAATTTTGTAGTTTAGGACTTATGTAAGAAAATGATTTGGGCAGTTTCACCTTACTGATGATAGTGATGATATTAAGGTTCAACGGCAAGCTCGATTCTCCATACAAACGTAGTTACGCTCTTATTTTAAAACGAGTACCTAGTTTGCTCTGAAACTTTGTACTTACACTTAGGATATATATAAGAATTTATGCGAGGTAGTAAAAAAGCCGATTTTCATGATATTTTTTTTTGTACTTCCAATATTATTTAAGTAACGGTTACAGTTAATTTTGAAACAAAAGTAATGCAGAAGAATTATAAAAAAACCGGACAAGTGCGAGTCGGACTCGCCCACCGCGGGTTCTGTACTTTTTAGTATTTGTTGTTATAGCGGCAACAGAAATACACCATCTGTGAAAATTTCAACTGTCTAGCTATCACGGTTCATGAGATACAGCCTGTTGATAGACAGACAGACAGACAGCGAAGTCTTAGTAATAGGGTCCCATTTTTACCCTTTGGGTACGGAACCCTAAAAAGCGCGAAATTCAAATTCTCTATGGGACGAAACACCCTTCGCGCCTATATTTTTTAAAGCCGCCTTTTTCTAATGACAAGATTTAATTTCAAAGGAATTTTGAAAATGGAACTGATAGCGTAATTGTCGTTACCGTAGCAATCCATTTCCGATTTGTAATGCGCATTTCGTTTGAATTAGGCCGAAATAAATGCCCAAAAAAAGGTATAGAGGGAAATGCAAGGAACACAATTTTTAACTTCGTAGCTTTGTTTAGACTAGTTAGGAGATGAACATATCAAAAGTCCCCGGCCATAACCCTGGTGCTGGGGGGGAGAGGGGGGTTTGAAGGTTCCATTTTTCGGTTTTTCGATTATGTCTCGGAACTTGGCCACTAATACAAAATGAAAAGAGATTTAATTTGTTACAAGTTTTATTCGGTCAAGTTTTTCGATATCTTGTATAATTTTTGAGATATCCGCTCTTCAAGGTTTATTTAGGGCTCTCATTTTTATCTTGATTATCTACATCGGTGAAGCTGCTAAGCCGGGTTTGGGATCGTTTTCGTATAAATCGGGGGTGCTGAATTGCCTATATGATGTTTCGTCAGAAATAACTAGATTTAGGTTAAAATGGAGATGCTAAACAGAGGAAAAGCATTCTCATCGGATTGAGATATATTAATGTGTCATATATATAGTAGATAGGTAGGTACTAAACTAATATTAGTACATTTATAATAAATTAAATGTAATATTTATTATTCATTAATTTATTAATTTTTCTATTGACGTGTATTTCATTTTATTTTGACGATCATTATGAGATATCTTGCTTAGCCGTATTGGCATTGTTTTTCTCATTTTATTTTATTTGACATTGTTAAAAATTTAATTAATTAATTAATCGATTGCTTATTCAAATGGTTTTTAAATTGTGTATTGTTTTTGTATAATTATAATCAATTGTTATTTTCCACTTGACGATCATAATATAAATTCGTATAGATTAATGTAAAAATGATTTATATTGTAATTTAATATTATGAAATAAATAAATCTAAATCTTTATTTTATAAAACCGGTTTAAATGTCAAAACATAATGATAAAGATTGGCATCAGATTACAATATTGTAAAATGAATGTTAAAATTAAAATTGGATCACAATATGATAAAATCAAACATTAGTAAAATTTGCAATTATACAACCATAATTAGTCACTTCACAAATTCATCCAAATAATTATACCACAATAATAGTAATATAGAAATGTGTATACAATAAAGATAACCGTCTGTATTAAACTAATTGTAGATTCGTGTATTATGAAAAAACTTAAGTACATACGTAGACCTTATCTATCTATTCAGTTTGTTGCACTTACTAGCAACAGCATACAACTTCATAAGAAAACAAAATCACGTTCATATGAAAATTAATTAAAGTTTTGACAAAAAAGGTGATTTGAAATCTTTGTCATCAATTTCATAACTTTTGACTTAATGTTTGTGAATTAAATTAAATTTTGACAAAAAAGTTAATTTTAAATCTTTTACATGAATATCATCATTTTTAACTTTTGATGTGGTAATATTGTCTTCGGTTACCGCGATAGTTACTCATGAAATAAAACTATGAAAACGGATTATATCGCGTATATCACCCGTTGACCACGAACGCTGTAAAGGGTTCGAAACGTCGGGTTGTATTATAAATTCAATATACGCGATATAATCCGTTTTCATAGTTTTATTTTGATGTGGTGTCTGGGGGACGTTTTCTATATAAGTATAAGACCCATATTTTAAGTTTATTTATAGTTTATTTTTATTGATTTGTATCCCTATTGAATATGTTAACTTTTGTTTTCCTTGAAACCGTTTGGTTATTTCGAAACGTGTAAAACGTTTAACTTGGTTAGCTGCTAACAATTATATGATAAAGTGTGATTATACTTCTTGTAGCTATAGTTACTATACCTACCTAGTTGTTAGTAGCGTTGGACCAAGCTAACTCTGCATGAAGTGTGACTGCATGAAAATACTTTTATAATGACATTTCCTTACTTTATTCTGTTTAAGTCGGTGCAATGTTATCTTAGATGGATTCTAAAGTTGATAATTCACAGCAAAATTTCCACTACAAGTCGTAATCGCTAAATTATCGATCGGAGGCGCTGAATCGATTGACCCGATGATCTAATCCAACAATGCGAATTGTCTAAAACCCATTGTCTCCCTTAGCTAAGCGTTTTTCATATAAACAAACATCATTATTAAATGTAGTATTCACTTGATGTTGACGCATCCGCCAGTTTTAAGCCAATGTGAATGTCATCTAGCCGCGTGCACCGTGCACTCAGTGCAGTGTCGACCCTCCACGCGCGCACCCGTCGGTCGAAAACCCCAAATTAGAAATAGAAAAACGCATTTACGATTTCCACGCGACGTGCGAGCGAGACAACCATACTTCACTCGTGTCAATTTAATAATGAAAAGCATTTAGTAATTTCGTTGTGTTTACGCGCGGCCACTGAGTCCGTCAACGCGGCCTATTTCGAGCTGTCAAATCGTACCATGAGTTACTGTAACCGTTGGGGAAACGGGTGTTTTTTAACCTGACCTACGACAATTCAGTTGCGCGCGAGCGCCGCGCCGAACGCGACACGAACACGAACGAAGCCGAATTTCAGATGTTCGAAATTCAAAAAGTGTAACCAAACTGCTCAATATTGTGATTTAGTGCCTTACGAACCCACGTGATGTCATAGTGCAAAACTAGGTTATATGTGAACTTTATGGACAGTGGTGCTGAACGTCCCAGGTGAGTTGTATTAAATTTTATAAAAATTCGCAAAGAAAAACAACGCCAATCTTAATCTATGAACTTGATTGCACACCGATGTGAATGTAGCTGCACGTGGTTGCATTCCCGTCTTGCGAGTACAACATCACTCATGTGCGTAACTAACTTCACTTTTGTTGAAGTTCACGTGATTTTGAGCTTTATTCGCGTCCGATATGTGTAAGTATATGTGCGTAGGGTTGAAAATAGTGCGTGTTTTCTTATATGTGTTAATGAACTTGGGGTTTATTTAGTTAGAGCGTAATTTTGAAGGCACATCGGTGGTTTTGTAAGCGCTTGTGCCACTTGGTCCAATGGCCTTCGTTGATAGTGCTGTGAGAAATAACCTAGAACCTAGGCTAGGTACTAGATATAAGGACTGTCGTGTTGATTGTACGATCGCTTCTAAATGCTATAGTAACTTGACTACGTTTAATGGGTATTATGCTCAAATTAATTATAGTGGGCAAGAATCTATATTACCTACTGAAACATTTAATTACCTACCAATTAATATATACGTCGATTTGGGTGAGAATATAGGGCCTTGCCAAGATGATATTTAGGTAATAGAAAACGCCGATCGAAACTAAAGCAATGTATGAAAATAGCCACGTGACTTTTCGTAGCATCTGTCATCCCGATACACTTTTAGGGTTCCGTACCCAAAGGGTAAAAACGGGACCCTATTTTAAAGACTGTCTGTCACCAGGCTGTATCTCATGAACCGTGACAGTTGAACTAAAAAGTACGGAACCCTCGGTGGGCGAGTCCGACTCGCACTTCTGCGGTTTTTTCTTTTCGTTTGGCGTTTATTGATAAGTATACGAATTTTCATATTGGTTAGGCCCCCATGTACAGTCGAAGGCAAAAATATCGATTCAGACAAATGGCTCAAAAATATGTGAAAACGACTTTATTGTCTAAGGTCTAAGAACGTACACATATTTTTTAAACTAGGAATGTCTATATATATATTTTAAGTTTATTTATAGTTTATTTTTATTGATTTGTATCCCTATCGAATATGTTAACTTTTGTTTTCCTTGAAACCGTTTGGTTATTTCGAAACGTGTAAAACGTTTAACTTGGTTAGCTGCTAACAATTATATAATATATTATATTTATATATTAAAATTATATATATATATAAATAAAGGTAGAAGTACAGTCAAGGTATATATATATATATATATACCTTGACTGTACTTCTACCTTTGTACCTAAGTATAATTTAATAATTTAAAACCAGTTCCATTAGTATTTATTAACGTTACCTAATCATGCATTAAAACAATTATAGGTATATAAATAAGTACACTTTATTTACCTAGATAAATACTTAGGCCCAAAGTGCACCATTTCAGTAACCCCGAGGTAACCGGTTAAACCTGGAGTTACCATGGTTACCAGTACAATTTGACACTGAATTAACGGTTTAACCGCTTAACCCCGGGTTAGGGGGATGGTGCAAGTGGCGTTTAACGGTTTAACCGCCTAACCCCGGCTTAGTGGGATAATGCAAGTGGCATTTAACGGTTTAACCGCCTAACCCCGGGTTAGTGAGATGGTGCAAGTGGCGCTTTTATCTGTGTAACCGCCTAACCCCGGGATAGTGGGATGGTGCAAGTGGCGTTTAACAGTTTAACCGCCTAACCCCGGGTTAGTGGGATGGTACAAGTGGCGTTTAACGGTTTAACCGCCTAACCCCGGGTTAGTGAAATGGTGCAAGTGGTGCTTAGATGCAATAGAGGTGTGGTTTTACGTAATAAAGAAACCTTTGTTTTATACGACAACTTTAAAACAGTTATCCCTTCTCCATACCTCTATATTCCCCACCCCCGCAGCTTTTATTATTACCCATTAGGGTATTTGACTGTATTTAAAATATATTATTTTACACCATGCATGAAATAAAGCACCAAAAGATTAATGGAGTAACGTAGACAGCAATTATTTCTAGACACAATTTCTATTTTAAAACCCGTATAAAACTACAAAGAGTAGGTAATTTGATTGTGACGTCACATGCTAGTGTTTCATATAAATTCCATAGTAGCAAAATCATTTTGAAAGTTCGAAAAAAGAAACTGATTTGACTAGTAGTGTATTTACCCTATACACAATTTCCCACTACTTAAAAATATGTGAATTGTCGATAAAACTTTAGATCGTAATTCGAATAAATATAAAATACGTCGAGCTAAATATAAAATTATATAATTATATCAAACATCTTTAACGGCATTAAGTACAATAGGGTATTTGACTATACTAGTAAAATGAGTTTCTTTTTTCGAACTGTCAAAACGATTTTGCTACTATGGAATTTATATGAAACTTTGGCATGTGACGTCGCAATCAAATTACCTACTTTTTATAGTTTTATACGGGTTTTAACACAGAAATTGTGTCTAAAAATAACTGCTGTCTACGTTACTCCATTAATCTTCTGGTGCTTTATTTAATGGATGGTGTAAAATAATAAATTTCAAATACCCTATATGTAGACACGGGGTCCCTGGGGTCATTTTTGAGCTCTAGTCAGACATACCTAGTTATTCTATGTAGATCGAAGTGCCTTGTCTATCACTTAGGCGATTTGTAAAGAATTTACGAAGTAATTCTCTAGTTAATTAGAAAGTAGCTGAGTTTTGGAACTAAAACTAGTTTATAGAGTTAGACCAAGCTCAGTTAGCAGCGATTTTGATAGCAAAGACTGTGCAAGTGTTATTTTAACTTAAGAATGTGCTCTTCTTCTTTCTTAGAAAGAAAAGAAAGAAACAACTTAGCTAGGTATAACTCTATAACTTATTTACTTACTTAAACTTAAAATCAGCTTCATGCAGCCAAACCCTCTAATTTATTTTTGAAACTGGTTGGAAGTTTCAAAAATAAATCAAAGAGGTTTGCAAATAGATATAAAGGAACTAACACTTGATTAATGTTATTTACTTCAAGGATGAGTCAAATTTGTTATGATGAACTGAAAATTGCTTGCTATCTATTGATAACAAGTCGATATTTATTTGATCACTAGGCGCCATTCATTTATTACGTAAGACGATTTAGGGGGGGGGGGGGGGGGGTCGAACATGTCTTATTTTTTCTTACAACGAGGTGGGAGGGGGTCTTCGTAGTTCTTACGTAAGATTATAGAGATGCGAACATTTTTTAGTTTCTGAAATTATGACGTTTAACGCTGCATAATATGTTATCATTACCATCTCATTGTACCATATTTTAAGCAAATAAAGAATATTTATTATTATTATTATTGGTATTTCTTTATTTTTCTCTCCAATTGGCGGAAGTTTTGTTTCCATATCCGCGGGCTTTTGGCCAAACGAATATAGAAATATATTTTAGACTATTGTTCTAGAGCTAGAAATTTCCGAACTATTCTACATGTGTTCATAACGGCAGCTTTTTGTAGGATTATGTACGTGAGTGGGTGAATGTCCAAAGTCTTGAGGCTGGAATGCAGAGTACGGGGGATAACACCTGTGGATGAAATGATAATCGGAATGGTTTTAACTGTGTTCACTCGCCATTGGGTTTTAATCTCTATAGACAGGTCTGTATATTTACTTATCTTTCCGGTGTGTGTAGAGGTAAGGTTGTGGGAGTATGACCAAATTCGTGTACAGCTTACGTGGCTACATCTTGACCACTAGACCAACCGGCCACGGCGGTACCCGTCCCAAATTCTCTGGTGTAGGCTACCTTTGAAAGGCTAGGCGCCTTTGACCGACTCCAAGGGCGAGCAGTGGTGTGTACTTGCACCTATACGAATCCTTTACTGGATTACGGTATAGCGAGAGAGATGGTGCTGCAATCTATCCAACTCGGGAACAAATTAAATTATTTTATGAATATTTCATAATATTGTCTTCGGTTTATTGTTACTCATGAAATAATACCATGAAAACGGATTATATCGCGTATATTGAATTTATACTACATCCAAATCTTCATCGAATTTATCTACGTCGGGATGTAGTATAAATTCAATATACGCGATATAATCCGTTTTCATAGTTTTATTTCATGAATATTTCATAAAATAATTTGATTTGTTCCCTAATAGTTAAAATAGTTATCCCCAAATTATAATTCCGAAGTGGCCCAAACAGGCCAACGTGTGCATGGTAGGGAGTTTCCCTGTCAGTCAGGTGCATGACAACACGACAGCACAGCTAGTTAGTATCGATTGCCGGCCGAATAGCGCGGCTTCAAATATTAAAAACCCGTTTGGACATTTTTGTCCTGGGTCGATAATTTAAGCACTAGCATGGTTGGTGAGTAAACGTTAGGTTGGTGTTCCTTTTTGTACACACTTACTTTTAACTTTACTGCGTTTTAAGGTACCCATTACACCATATCATACTATGACCGTACTACACTGAAAAAAAACCGAACTCGTTGAGGTATTCAGAAAATAACCGAACTTAAGTAATGAAGAAATGAATTTTGATCAATATCTTACAACTGATTTCGTTGTAACAAACCGACCTGTTGGTTGGTGTAACACATAGTTCGCAAGTCCCAATTTTTGGATAAGTAGTAGCAAAATATTTTGTTACTGTTATGCAATCATTTCTTTCAGTGTATGAACCTATCATTCACGTAAATGTAACGGCCACTAGAACGTGTCCGCATCATTTCATATCCTTGCATAACGGGTTTAGTGACCGTAGTATTCGCGTATCATCCCCGTAGCATCCGTCTATAATCCCTAGCATCCGCCTATAATCCCCGTAGCATCCGCGTTTTATACCCGTCGTTACCGTTCGATGAATTCGCGTGAGCCGGTTTATCAGTGTGTCTACGGACATTACTGGGTTCACACCGCTATAAAAAAAGGTCAAGAGACTGGACATTATCAATGCAGCCAAATCCGTCTGCGGTAAATTCCGGACAGATGATGCTATTTCAGTCAGTCAGTATAAAAAGTACTAAGGTTGACTGAAGTAGCATGACAGATACGAACGTTTCCAAGAAAATAGGCACGATGGCAAACATATTTTCATAGTATCTAGATAGAATCTTGTATTGTACCTCATTGGCCAAATAAGAGAGCCACGTGTTTTTTTTGTTGACTTTCTAATAAGATGCATGTACCTGGTATAAAATAGACTAATTGTATAATTATAATCAGTTTCAAAGCTGGCGAATAATAATCTGCTTAGTAACCATGTATTTAATTTAAATCAAAAATTTACCTCTGAGATGTAATTTTGCTTATCCTAACTTCTTAATGTTAACCATAGTGAAGTAATTAAGAATTAGAATATCTTAAGTAAAACAAAAGAAACCTTCGTGACAGAAGATCGTTATCTTAAGGCTTAAGTAACTAAAACCGCTACGTCACGGCTATTTTTGTATTGGATTTTTTGCAACAATATCGATAGTGATAGACAATGGTAGTTGACAGGAAAATGGCAGAAGGTCAGATTTCCATTTAATACGGGCGCTAAAATGAGTGCTAAGAGTGCAAAAGAGGCTAATTGTGATTTGACAAATTGTATCGGTTTTGATCGCACTTCCTGCCTCGCATAGCTAAACCACAGAATAAGTAATAGTATTATCATACAGATCGGCCACGCACCGCCCCGCTCAGTACTGTTTTTAAGACGGTTCCCTGAGCCAGAAGGCGAAAAATCTCCTTATATGATCCTGTTTTTCAAAGAGGCGTTGATATTCGTAGACGTGGAAAAAATATATGTAGTTCTTGACTATATTATCTTTAATATCATAGCTTCCGATACACGAATTATGACACTTCGCTCGATACAATTAATTCCCAAAGTAACCTCTATCTCGGACTTTTAATCCAACTTTACTCGGTTATTTATTATGTGATACTATAAATAAAAAAGGAAGAAAAAACAATCTTAACTTAAATAGTAATTTCATAGCTTTCGAATTTCGATATTGTAGGGTAACGTTTTTAAAATAAATCGACAAAATTCGATCAAAATTCACACTTGGCGCGCATGATCTTTCCCGTTCTTTCTTGCGAAATGTGACAGAGATAGCGGCAAACCGATGGAACGGCCTTAAGCAACGTTAGTGAGTTTTAAGGTTTAAGAGTTTTAAGCAACAATGACGCATGCGCATGCCGCGTGTACAGGCGTGCCGTTTACACATAGAAACGCAAGTGATTTTTGATGTATATATACATGATGTGCGGCACATGCAACTACTCTAGTGATTCAGTTATTGGCCGGTACTGTATGTATGTGTGCATTATATTTATTGTGTGTATGTATGTTTGTATTTATGTAATATATGTAGTTTATAAGTATATTAGTTTGCTTTTCTTTTAATTCATTGATTTTTTTCTCTCTTGTATACATATAAGTGTCTCTGTTTTTCCCTATGGTTGACTGATAGAGAATGCCATTTGGCATTGCATCCATTTGTATATTGTTGTATATATTTTGTGCAGTAGGTATAGTTTAAATAAATAAATAAATAAGTCATCATCATCACATCAGCCGAAAGACGGTCACTGCTGGACATAGGCCTCCGCACGCAGTGGCGTAGCTAGGCGTGGGCGAAGTGGGCCGTCGCCCTCGGCCTCGCGCGCGTAGGGGGGCCTCGCCCGAGACCCCTTTGGGAACAGTGAAAAAAAAAGGCCCTCGCAGATGCGATTTCACCCACGGCTAGATTAGTTCACGCTACGCCACTGTCCTCCAGGAATCTCTACGAAAAAATTCAAATTAATTTTTTTAATAATTTCTTGTTAGTAAATGTGACGTTTTCAACCAAAAGGTACCACATTGTCGCTTGTTGATAAGGTTGATTTCTAATTGAAGCTATATGGAAATAGCGCCTTACTGACACGCAATAATAAGTACCCTTTTGGTTGAAAATGGCACAAATTATCTGTAGACCATGCTAGGGCATTCTCATCATTATCGGGCTGCGATTTGGGGCGCCCGGCTTTTTCTAACCCCGTATTAGGGTTTGTCACGAAACTCACTGGTCTACCAATATGTCTGCCTAAACATGACTTTTAAATTTAAATTCATTTAGCTTTGCCTTTGTTATAAAGCTTGAACTACATGCAGACCAACATTGCAGTAATATCTCCTATTACTGCAATGTTCTGTCACCAGAGTGCAGCACTAGCCTCTTAAGTAAACCATAGAGAAACTTATACATACTGTACCTTTAACAAGTTTTTGACAAGTTTTCAGAGATAATAAATTAAAAATGACATTGATGCATCAAGGCGGTTTGTTTACAGAGGACCTACCGGGAAACGCGAATCCCAAATTTCGCTACCTCTTAAACGGAGTTTGTCCCTTTCTTTCTCATGAATAATTACTAACTATATATATTCTGAAATTGGTAGTTCCTCTTACTCGAATATTCGCGTAGTGCGCGCGAGATGTATAGAATAGAAATTACTCGCTACGCTCGTGGTTTAATTTTAAAATCTATCGCTGGCTCAGGTATCAATATTAGCACGAGCAGTTAAACAACAAATTTGCCCCCTTATAAAAAAAATAACTATTGTGGATCAGAAATATAACTGATATGGATTACTCATATATAGGTAGGTAGGTTTAATTCGGTTCAGACGTGACTCAACTGAATATGTGGTTTGATGACGATGTTCGATATAGTTTTAAAACCAAATTATTGTCGAAATGTTTCCTCATATCGCAATATTTGTGTAACTAAGTAATGACATTATGATAAATTTCATACTAGATATTTACTAAATAAACAAAACCTAATTCTGGATCTGGAGGAATTTTTCATTCATTCAGTTTTCACTCTTTAAAGCTCGGAGCGACATCTACAACAATAACACTTTACTTACATTTCTTAAAAGTTAAATTCCGAACAATGCATTTTTATTTTTATACAAAAATAATTTATGATGTATTTTTTAAAGAATTATAACAAAAATTATAATTGTATTATTGTCTAATTGCCTATACAACAACATAAATTAAAAATTAAAAAGCTTTTATTTCAGATTAATTACATCCATAGAGTTACATATTATTAAAATTAAAAAATTAAATTAATATTAAACTTAAAAGTAACTTAAACTTAACATATTTAAAAAAGTTACTTTAAAAAAAACGAAAGTACCTACGTATTTTGTTATTTTTATTTTATCTAATGAGCCTCAATTTTGTCAAATGAACATTCTACGATTTCTACGTAAGTCATCTAATGTTATCTCTATTAATGGTTTTAGTAATACTGCATAAACAATTTTAAAAGCTGATTTTTCAATACATTTGGTGCCAAATATGTAAATTTCTATTTCGAAATTGAAGTGACCATTCTTAAAATCTACTTCAGAATACAATATACTTTAAGTTCTAAAACATTAAAAATGGTACTTTAATTTCCTTTATCCATCTGAAACTATAAGAAATTTAATAAGTATAGACCAAAATGGCTTCAAGCTATGAAATTATTTTCTCAAGTCATCACATTCAAGATGGCGGCCGTTTTTTGTGTACGCCCGCCGACTTAGAACCAGTTTCATAGTTAACGGTCATTAGGTCTGACTGGTCATTTTTGAATTTCGAAGAACGAATGAGAAAATTTATAGCTCGTGCATTTGAATTTAAACTTTATGCGTATAACTTAGAGGTTATTTTGGTTAGTAATGGATGAATGAATGAGAAACTAGAATTTTTATACGCGCGTAGAAACTAGTTTTCGTTTTATGGGTTTTGTAATCATTTTAATGACATGGAGATATTTGAGGGGTACATTATTAAGTTTGTGAATAAAAACACTATAAAAAATAATTAGATGTAAAAGCTTGGTATAAAAAAGCGTGTTTACGTTTATTAAAAATAAAGTATACAAAACGAGGTTTGTTCGTTCGGTTCATACCTACCATACTTGTTAAATACCTATCTACCCCATAGGTAGTGTTCTAGTAACCTCCTTGACCATTAATTTCTATTAAAAAGGGGTAGGTACTATGTAAACGATGCAAGAAAATACTAACCTAACCTAAAAAAGAATTGCACAACAAAATAAAATTCACAGCCGAACGGCATTATGCTGTGCAAATTAGGATTTTTTGTAGGACTTATATTGAGCCACTATTAAAATAGTTATTTACGATACAAGTGCGGAAAAGAGAAAATTCAAAACGAGTGGCGATAAATTAAAACACGACCGCAGGGAGTGTTTTTAAATCGACACAGTAAAAGTTGCGAATTACGTATTCGCACGTGTATCGAACAACGTTTTACAGTACATATGGCCCTTTAAACTTTCGACATATGCACGAAAAGTGCTCTTTTACGCACTAGTGCGAGAAAGTAGCACCATATGTACTGTAAAATCTTTTTTTTTTTTTTCTTCTCATGCTCACCTCATTTCAGATTATAAACAACTTATGAGTTTTCCGTCGACTGTTACGACTGTTATGAATAGTATTCTAAAGTACCTATATTACAATTATATTCTGTTTGTCATGTAAATCAACAGGTAAATATTTAGAATAACAACAATGACAACATCCAAAATATTTTCGAGTGACGAACAGGAAGGAAAACGGAATTATATTAAAATGAATGACTCGTTTGGTTGCGCCGACCATTTTTTCCCGAAAATAATAATGTTTCCTGCATATTAGATTATTTTAAACCGGGTCACTCACGTATTATTAAGTCGAATAGCTCGACATGTTTCGGTCCAATTTATGATTATTGAGTACACGCCGCGCAGTGAAGACGTGTCGTGTCTCCGTGAAGACGGTCCTCGTAAATTGGACCGAAACATGTCGAGCTATTCGACTTAATAATACGTGAGTGACCCGGTTTAAAATAATCTAATATGTTTGAGTCCCACGGGAGTTTTATAGTTAAAAATGTTTCCTGCACTTAAAATAAATTATTTCACACCATACACGAAATAAAGCACCAGAAAAAAATTAGAAAAAGCAAGACCGTAGTTATTGTAAGACACAATTTCTATTTAATAAATCCGAAAGAACTATAAAGAGTAGGTAACTTGACCGTGACGTCATTGTTCTGTATTTAATAGAGATTCTATAGTGGTATTAGTGGCTAATCGTTTTGACAGTTCGAAAAAAGAAACTGATTTGACTAAGCAGTCAACTATTTACCCTAACTATTTATACGTTTTGTTGTATTAAATAGCCTACCTATTTGAGTTGTTAAATTTTAACTGGCTTAATACTTAATAGGGTATTTGACTGTAAGTATTTAAAATAAATTATTTTACACGATGCATAAAATAAAGCAACAGAAGATTAAAAGAGAAACGTAGACAGCAGTTATTTTTAGACACAATATCTATTTTAAAACCCGTATAAAACTATAAAGAGTAGGTAATTTGATCGTGCCTTCACATGCTAGTGTTTCATATAAATTCCATAGTAGCACATAAATCGTTTTGACAGTTCGAAAAAAGAAACTGAATTGACTAGTAGTCAAATATCCTATACGAAAAAGTTTCCAATTTTAGAGACATTTTTAATCCATATTCATAAAACAACCATGATGCTCTCACTGAGTGAAAATTGTACAGCAAGATTTCGTATTTTTTACACAAAAATGGGCATTTGTGTACATAAAAGTTTTTAAAACTAAAACATTTTTCATGAAAAATTAAATTTACCTACGCTACGCACACATACAATTTGATACAAACTAAAACGTGGTGATACAGAAAGGATAATAAATATTTATTTTTTTCGATCAGGGGCCCGTTTATCAAAAGCTTGTAGCAGTTGTAGCTTTACAAGTGGAAGTCCCTTTTTGACAGCTTTTGTTAGAAAGGGACTTCCACTTGTATTACAAGCTCCAAGATTTTGATAAACGGGCCCCAGTTTTTTAAAAAAAAACAATGGAAAATCATTTCCATTGTCAATAATGTCAACAGACGTACAATGCAAAATTGCAGAAGGCCAATCGTAGACAAGGAAGGGTTAGTTCCTACTTATACCTACTTTTTAAGTTTGGCATTTGGATATGTTCGTAGGAGCGACATCGGGATATGCAAAACGCAAACTTTAATTATTAATGCTTAGTTGCTTAGGTAGTTAATATTATATTCGTTTGTATTTAAAATTCAACGTCACTTTAATACTGGAAAATTCTAGAATTATCAATTCAATTTTGCACTAGTCAAACGAGTTTCGGTAGCCAGCACGCAAGGTGTATCCAGATATCACGCTCGAAACCAAAACGACACAAGCGCTTTCTAAACTAGTGTCACATAAGACCTTTTAGAATGGAATAAGACATGTATTAACCAATTCAACTTGACTCTCATCCGCTAAGGTCATTGATATCAATAAAGGATAGCCGCAGCTCTTATAAAACTGGACAACGAGTACTAACGGACCTAGCCGAAGCGTTCCGAAGATATCTAATACGGCGTCACAATTTTGAGGTTAAGGTTTGACATTTCCAACCACCAAAGTATCTCTGCGGCCGGAGTAGCTTTTATTCCTTTAAAATAAGGTTTAAATTGGTTTGGTTTAGTGAGATAACGGTTTTAAATGCTAGAGTATGTCATTTTCTTCGTGTAATAGAAGGTCTTGGTCTTTACATTGAATTTGTTTTGTCGTACGTTCTCACGGATGCCATTATTCTAATGGACGTATCTTTTCTTGGGTTGACGCACTTTGAATTCTGGTTGATTCAGGTTTCCCTATTAATTAGTTGTAACAATGGGGTAGGTATATTCACTTGTAAGTAGCGATTTTCTTAATATCGGGAATCGTTTCGAAATTGCGGGCAAATGCCGATTAAGGTGCATTGGGGTAATTACGAAAACGGGACAATATTAAAAATCACTATTAGGTATCTACTAACCTGCTCTTATATTATGTTATGACAATTTAATAAAAACAATATATATACATTAGGTACTTATACAAAACAATACCTATCTCCAGGCGAAGAGTGTGAATCAACTTTTTCTTGTCACTTGTTGCTATGGTTACGTACGGTCTTACCGTCCCCTGGGTGACTGTTAAAACCCTGGTTTTTAAGTGTTTAAAATAAATAATCAAACATTTTATGGCAGTTTATTATAAGCCAGTACCATAATGGGTTATCTACTCAGCATAATATTAGGTAAGTAGTAGGTAAAATATTTTTCCAAAAACCTATGCCACTACTGTCGCCTGGCTGACGGGCCGGAATAACAACAAAAAATCGTTGTTCCGCCCTGTATCCTTACCACGAGTTCGACACTGACATATTCGTTAGCGATTGCGTAAACTAACTCACAATGAATCTCCCTCGTACTGACATTGGAGCAACTGAGATGCACTACGATATGACGCAGTCACTATTGCGTTTAAGGCAACCGCGTAAAACTCATGGTGAGGGTAATTGAACAAAAAAGTGCATAAAACTTAACGACGATTAATTATAATTTCACAAAAGATAATCATTAAATCGATCACTATTGACTTTTTATTTTAATTAATTGGCAATTAAGAGCACGAGCAAAAGCTCACAAACTGGTAAAAACCCGATATCCTTGATTCGTATGGTAAAAATAAAATCGTTCACAATAGGTATTTTCTGGCGTCCGTTGGCTCGTTGTGTGGACGACATCCGGAAGATTGCGGGTCACTTCTGGATGAGGTTAGCTCAGGACCGGGACAAGTGGCGTACTGGAAGAGAGGCCTATGCTCAGCAGTGGGCGATAAAGGGCTGATACGATGAGGTATATTCCAAAGTATTTATCGAACGATTGGCAGGACTGTGAGGTGGCTGTTGAATGGCTCCTATACACGATGGCCCAGCACGGGACCAGCGAGATGGCCATGCGATGGTTGAGAGTACGCACTATGAAATGGGCCACGTGTAGATGCGTGCGCACCATCACTGGACCTACCTTTGATGTGCGGACGAAAAACCGACACCGCGTCCATCCCAATGCCATCCCGCCGCGCCATTAGCCATCCACTACCTCTCTACACGCTAACCCATCTTAGTGGGCCAGTATGATGCCCCATCGTGTAGAGGAGCCAGAAAAGACAAGAACAGCGGTCAAAAGGCCTGATTCTAATTTTAATATACGTCAAAAATAAAATCTAGATAAGATATGGATCGGAGAGAAAATCAAAAGTGACGTTTTTGTTTGAAGAAACGTCACTTTTGACACTGACAGATCTGATCCATATCCTGATTTAAACTAACACGATTTTCACTCATAATTTTAAAAATTAACACGGGTCACACGTCACGCGGGTCACGTTACGGGTCACGGGTCACGGGACACGGGTCTGGGGCTGGGTCACGAGGGGTTGAGTCTGTCTGATCCATATCGTATCTAGATCTAATTTTTGACGTAAGGTGCGTTGGGATAAGATTGAAAGGGTAAAATGAAAAGTCGCCCGTAATGCTTCGGCTTACGGGCGATTTTTTGTCTTACCCCTCATGAAAAGCCCTTTCAATCTTACCTCAACGCACCTTAAGTATTTAAAATTAGAATCAGGCCGAGGTCGTTGCTCGATTAGCGCCACCCAGGGGACACGCGCAGGGTGTCGGTGGCGATTCCCGCGGACGTGAGCAACTTTCATCTCCCATATCCTTGGTGTAACACTAAAAAAAACCTAAATGTCTGTACTAATAAATCTTCAGGTGAGTGTGCGTTACATTTTTTTTATTACCGCGTGGGTGTCCATGGGCGGCGGTAATCGCTTACCATCAGGTGATCCGTCTGCTCGTGTGCCTCCTATATCATAAAAAAACCGGCCAAGTGCGAGTCGGACTCGCGCACGAAGGGTTCCGTACCATTACGCAAAAACGGCAAAGAAATCACGTTTGTTGCATGGGAGCCCCACTTAAATATTTATTTTCTTCTGTTTTTAGGGTTCCGTACCCAAAGGGTAAAAACGGGACCCTATTACTAAGACTCCGCTGTCTGTCTGTCTGTCCGTTTGTCACCAGGCTGTATTTCATGAACCGTGATAGCTACAAATACTAAAAAAGTACGGAACGCTCGGTGCGCGAATCCGACTCGCACTTGGCTGGTTTTTTAGTATTTGTTGTATAACAGAAATACATCATCTGTGAAAATTTCAACTGTCTAGCTATAACGGTTCCTGAGATACAGCCTGGTGACAGACGGACAGACAGACAGCGGAGTCTTAGTAATAGGGTCCCATTTTTACCCTTTGGGTACGGAATTCTAAAAAAACACGCATACGGCCCGCCTGATGGTAAGCAGTCACCGTAGCCTATATGGAAGCCTGCAACTACAGGGGTGTTACATGCGCGTTGCCGACCCTTTAAAAACCTGGACACTCCTTTTTTGAAGAACACACATACATACATTTCCAAAAACTAATTTAGAATTTTATTGAACAATAAACATATTCCATTTTTGAAAAGCAATTGGTCACGTTCGGACGTCGCAAATTGAAACGTATTATAAAACAATGCGCGCTTATCACCTGCCGATTATGTTGGCAATACGACACGGGGCACCTAAGATGGCGCTTTGTTTATTAACTAGCCTCCGCTCGCGACTTGACTTGGATGATCTTATTTTCCGGCAACGCTACTTTACGATCAGGCGGGTCGTAGTCGTATGTTTGTTTTCCACCGACGTAATATAAAAAAAATATTTAAAACTTTCAACCTGACTTTTACCTACATTACTTGCCTGCCTGTTTACCTCTTACCGTTTACCTCTGTTGTGTTGCTGTTTTCTTTTGTATTGTTTTCTTTTATTGAGGTGTGCAATAAAGAGGATTTAATCAAAAACCTTTATTTACATACAAGATATATACAGTGGTACTACGTAAACGAAATTAATAACTAGCTTAAATCTAAAATAGGCCCTTGAGGCATTGTACCAAGGATGCTGGCGGCATTTCCCCGCTGTATCGCAATGCTGATACGTTGTGCGAGAAAGCCGCCAGCTCTTCGGTCACCAGTTACGTCAACCAGACGCTTCGCGATTTCTGCAAAATAGGATTTAATTGAATTTGATAAAATCCTATTTTAGTGGCTCTATAACCTTTTTTTAAATACCTAATCAAACATTATAAATTATAAGGATTATCGAAATTTCGCTGTATATGCGTTTTATTAGAGAAACATACGATTTGTCTAACAAAATACATAATTCGTATTCCAAATCGAGTTTCATTCGACAAGTCTAACTCGTTATGGGTCCGGGTGAAATTCGTGCGAGAAATCGCTGAATTGTTAACTATTAAATTATAATACGAATATTCACAACTCACAAGCTTTTCATGTCCACTTATTTAAACTGAGACCCTGACTAACCTGAGAAAATTTATGAGCAATATACCTATAATACATAATAAAATAGTTTAGGTCTATATTAACCTTCAGGTTAATTGTATTTAATAGTTGTGACTTGTGACCAACTATTAAATACAATTAACCTGTAAAGCAGATCTTGTCAGTAGATAAAGGCGCAAAATTCAAATTTTCTATGGGACGATAACCCTTCGCGCCTACATTTTTTAAATTTGCCGCCTTTTTCTACTGACAAGATTTGCTTGACCTATAGATCATTACTGCCCTGTTTTGATAAAAGTGGTAAAACAGCATATCTGGATATATAATATGTAATAAGTGCGGTCTATTACGGCAAAATACGTGTTTTGCCGTAACAGGGCACATTACGTTGCTTTCAGGTTATTTCAATTTTATGAAATTAACGGGGACTAACAACTATGGACAATATGATTCCGAAATAAATTATTTGAATTGAATTGAATTATTATTATTCAATTAGCATCAGGCAGGCAGTTGTGACTTGTGACAACTGATATTGCGGGTATCCAGTAATCATTAACAGTTATCATTGACAAGTTTTGCTTGTCAAATTTATTTACGTAATATACTTATAATATAGTTATGTAACCTGAAGGAAGAGCGGCGCCACCCAACACAGGCATTTTGCTTACAGGGTGGCTCCATCACCTTATATCAGGTGTCGGCAACCTTTTAGCAGCCAAGGGCCACATAGCAGTTGACGAAATTGACGCGGGCCGCACTTTGCTAATATTTATGACTTTATCAGGTATTGTCGTTTGTCAAAATTACATACAAAATAGCCAGGGAGGCTCGCGGGCCGCAAGTGAGAGGTTCGCGGGCCACATGCGGCCCGCGGGCCGCCTGTTGCCGACCCCTGCCTTATATTATGAAATAAGTGTGTCTTACGCAATAAAGAATTTTGAAAGAATTTTGAATTTTGAAATTTTTTGAATTTTTAAATTAGTTTGCGGAATAAAAATTTCAGCGCCATCTTAACGGCTACGCATTCGCGTTCTCAATTTAAAATCCGTTCGGGGAACACGAAAAGATAACAAAAATTTCCGCGCCATTCCGGAGAAGGACACACGACCCGTTGTTTGAATTCAGAACGCTTTCGGCGAACGCAAACTTACGTTTTACAGTTTTCAAAACGATACCGTTGACGTGGATGTTCAAAGGCGCCTTGTTTAGAGTTCTATTTTTGTGTATTGTGTTGTTTTTGAGCGGCAAATGTAAAGTTGTAAGGAAGAAGTGAGATGTTTGGATAGTTGACACTGATATTATACGAGTACAATACAATATAACTACGGTGTATTCCAGATAGCAGCCAATGTAAAGGGGCTCAGGGCCCACTGACTATCAGTCCGCCGGACGATATCGGCCTGTCAGTTGTTCGGAACTGTCAAATTTTTGTTCTAACTGACAGGCCGATATCGTGGGCCCCTTAACAGTGACAGAGTAGATAGAATACGTACTCTTTATTGGCACACCTCAGTAAAAGATACAGCTTAAAGAAAAACAATTGATTAAAGATAGCGGCATACAACAGGCGGTCTTATCGCTAAAGAGCGATCTCTTCCAGACAACCTTGAGGAAACAAAGCATGTAATCAAAAAAGAGTAGGTGTTAAAAAAACGTTCGAACGACCGCTAGAAAACCTGTTTTTAATAAAAAAAAGGAGCCGGTTAGGAGCTACGGAGCTACGGTGCCATACACAGATACATACATAGCAGTCAAACTTATAACAACATTGTTTTTTGAGTCTACTCAACCTACCCTTACCTAGCCTTATTCGACTAAAGTGTCACTTACAACACGTGACCACGTGAGTGACCTGTGAGTACGAGTAGGCAGAAAAATTGTAGTAAAACTTGTTTGACGATGACGTTTATCGCTATGACGTGTGTCCTATTGTGCGTGTGTCACTGCTGAGGGTTACTTACGCCAGAAAAAAAACTGAGTTACCCTCTAGTCGCGCCTAAAGAAGTTTTACTTCAAAAACAGACCATTACGAAAAGGCGCCATATTCAGAAAGTGTAAGTGCTAAAAATTTCAAGTACCTTATATAGGTCGGAGCGGTCGAGGTGCTCAAAAATATCTGAACACGCACTCTGACGCCTTGACAATAGAGACGTGTTCAGATATTTTTGAGCACCTCGACCGCTCCGATATATCTGATGCCGACTGTACGAAAAAGTAATTGCAAGCTTGACCTACCTTTTTACATTAACGACAACTTCAGTGGTGTAATTACCCCGAAGGGCCCGGGTTTTCAGCGGAATTCCCTCAAAATTCAGCATAATTACGGATAGTGCAATTTTCAGGCTGGCTGGAGGGCCTGAGAGCCCCAAAATGGAGCTAAAAGAAAAGCTGCTCTAGATTTTTCGTTTGATGGCCGTTTTTGTCAGGTTGGCGAGGAAATTGAGCAGAACTTGGAAGTAACATAATGGAAACCGAGTTTAATAGTACATTGTGATACAAGTGTGCCACGTTGGTCATTACACACGAGGCGATATTGTGCGCGCGAGCTGTAAGATAGCGCGCAATAAGAAAGCCGATGCGTGTAATTACCAATGCACACGCGTTTCATACGACGTTTTTCAACACACTTGGGAGGAAAAAAAGAATACTTTCATATATTATTATCAAATTTTAATTAATTATATAACTATTCAAGTCTTGGAGACTCTTTACACCTCTAAGGATAATTTTATGAGCGTTTTTTTATATTTATTATATGCTTGCTGAAAAAATGTTTGGTGTTTGTTTGATGTTTAATGTAGCTCTGACACTTAGAGAGACATTTACACCTCTAAACAATTCTAGTTTTTTTATGTATCTGTTTTATTTATTTATTATTATTATAGTTTTTTATATGTAATTCGACATTAAGAGACCTTATACACCTCTAAGTAATTGTAACAGTTATTTGTATTTTATAATTGTTGATGTATTATTATTATTATTTTGCTCGTATGTAAATTCAATGTTGACGTGTAAAAGTGCCCTTGTGGCCTATTTGCTGAATAAATGTTGATATTTGATGTTGTAAAATCTACTCTACAAATTTAGGAATGCTCCGTTTCCATACATATTATTAGCAATCTTCGTAAGTCAGTCGCATTCAGTACGTAACAAGTTCTCTAATATAATGAAAAAGCACGCGTGTTTAATATCTATTTATGTACAGTGACGTCAAGTTTTACTGTAGTTCAGGCTTAACTCTTCGACAATTTAATCGGAATCATATCCAAGCAAGGTACAGTTAAGCGCACAAACGCCGAAGCCAAATCGGCAGAAAGTGTAACGGCTCCGTTCGCTGTAATCCGGCAGATTCGACAGAGACGCCATCCGGCGGCGAGAGGAGCGTCGGCAGAAAAGATCCCGAACTGTACAATTTAAAAATAGTACCTACCTTTTTATAAAAAAAATATTTAGAGAAAATCTATATAGTGTGTAATACATACATATTAAAAATCTTAAATAACTATATTAGTACCTAAGCTGTGTTAAGAGGTCCAGTGCTTGATAATGGCACTGTCTTATCTCTCTGCCACGATGGCAGATGGGGATGTAAGCTTCACTATTATTGTGTTATTTACACAAATTCCATAAAAATAATGTGATTTTTCTTTCAATAGTCGATTAATTTTAATTCAGACAATATCAAAAGTTTTTTTTAACGTTTTATTTTTAGAGAATAGGCAAATTAAACTTTGGTATTTCCAATTTTTAATATCGTGGGGTATCGACTATTGTTCTATTTTGGATACTGAGCTGCTATTATAGTTTTTCCTCTGATTTCTTTATTTAATCAAAATCTGATAAATTTCCCAATTTCTACTTTTATTTTTAAATTTGGCAAATTATATTAATGTTATATAAAGCTTGTGTTATTAGGTTAAGAGTTAATAGAATTAGTTACTAATATATTATGGAAATTGAATTTCTGAAATAAATAATTATTTAATTTATTTTAATAAAATATTGACGAACATAATATAAATTCGTGTAGACTGACATAGCATGATTTATATTGTAATTTATTACAACAACACAAGCCTTCTTGAGCTTACCGTGGGACTTAGCCAATTTATGTAAGAATGTCCCGATAATATTTATTTATTTATTTATTATTAAGAAATACATGAAATCAAATCAAATATGTTTCTCCTGTCGGTACATCCTGCGTCTCGCCGTTTGTTGTGTCTGTGATTCGGCGATAGGCGCGCGTGGTGGACATTTTTGATATTCACACCGCTGCGTTCAGATGCAGCGAATCGTTCGCGTATCAAATATAGGCAAAACGTGTGCTTGCAGAAACAAGGATCCCTTTATTTAGTGATTTGAATGGGTCTAATGCGATATTTATTTATTTTATTTATAGCCTAGTGTCCCACTGCTGGGCCTTTGCCCACCTCCCCCCTTTCCACGTATCCCGATCTTGACCCGTCTCCCACCAGTTCCTGTCAAAAGCGTAAAGGTCATCTCACCGGGTCAAGGTTTGCCGCGACCCCGGGTTTGATGTGGGACCCAATTGGTTGTTATTTTAGCCCACAAATCTTCTGGCATACGGCAAACGTGTCCCGCCCAGTCCTACTTCAGCTTGGCGGCTGTTTCAGCTACGTCAGCTATTGAGCGATAATATTTCATTATTTTTACCTTCCTACCAAATCACTAGATATGTGGATATAACGCGAGAGTTTAAGTGTCAAGCTCAAGTTGTACCTTTTGCGTTCTTTAAATTCGCAAAAATGAGACAATTTTGGGTTATTCCTAC